>NC_056741.1:1033021164-1033321164 GCF_019279795.1 Protopterus annectens
AGGGCTATAGGTAGAACAAGGTTTAGGAATGATATACACGCACAAAAAAGTGTTGTTTGTATTTTAATGTATTTTATTGTTTGAATTAAGTATGCATATTTTATGACAAAATGTACGTTTTTTAGTGTGAATTCAAAAGGAAAGAAAAGAAAAAAATTTCAATTTTTTAATTGGTGCATCCATGTGTTGTAATCATATAAAAATAAAAAGTGAGCAAGCTAGGGTTGTCTGATGAAGTTCCATTTTGTGAATAAAGGAATGAAAGTGCTAATACAATTCATTAGCTTGGTGTCTTGAATTTTCATCTCAGGAGGAACTTGTGGCTTTTGTTTGTTATTCAGTGTACAATACGGAGTGTGTTTACATATGTGCATATATGTATGTTATGAAGATGAGTGTTGCACACTGATTGCTCATGAGCTTTGCCATAGATAATAAAATATTTGTTGAGTCACATGCCTTACCAATCTCAATGGGCATAATTATGCTGCTCAGCTATATGAACATATATACATACTTGAGGGCAGGCACATATAAAAGCTGCTCTGTCGACATAAATGTTAGGTTGCTTAAGTTGTTACTGCTTTAGTCAGGATTAAGGAAGATTGACAGTAACAGATCAGATCCCACTGGAAAATATGCCAACAGAACAACTTCAGTGGTGAACTGTGCTGTCCCATATTGATATCCTGCGTGATGTGCATTCTAAGCATATTTGAGTGAGATAGGCCTACTTTTCTACAAGCTGTTGAATTGCTGTGTTAGATTTTCATGCACCTTTGTATGAAGTGGCCATCACCCTATCAGTGCTTCTTCTGTGTTTTTGTGCTCCACAAATGGTAAGATGTCACTGTATGTTGCTAAACCTTTCGTGGTTTTAATGTGTGGTACTAAATCTTTGCAAATTAAAGTTACAAATGCAGTCTGAGGTAAAGGCACTAATGCGCATGTTTCCATTTGATATGGATGAAACACACATTGTTCCCTATCAAAAGTTTGACATTTAATACCAAAAGTCCTAACACAGTTGTAAATTATACCACAATCCTAATAGATAACAGCAAAGTGGAAAAACAAAAGCTATGTATGCACCATAATGATGCACCTGTGTTGTCTGTTGTTGTCTTTCCTCAACCATTGGGTTATGGATCCGACCTCAAATCTGACTCCGGCCACATCTCAGACTTTGTATCTGTAGCTCAAGCTGCTCACCTTACCCATAATCCCCTCCATACCCCACATTACATCAGATGAAGTTTGCCTCTTTCATGTGAATATATAGAAAAACAGACCTGTAGATAGTTAGAAAACACTAGAAACATGAAAACAAAGGTATCCGTAGCTCAGTCAGGAAACCACCAAGTGGGTATACCTTTGAGACATACCGGGAAACCTAGCAGTATCTGCCGGAAATGGAAGAGGAAACAGAGGGAGGGTTGGCTGAGGAAGGATGAAAACAGGCAGTACAGTTGTATCATTATGGTGAATACATAGTGTTTTTATCTGATGTTGTCTTTTTCATCCATTCCTCAAAAACCAAGGGTGGTCTCATGGAAGAATATTTTGGAGTATGGCAGAATGAAACTCTGCTTTGTTCTTAAAAACTCTCTGTTGCTTCTATTAATGAAGTTAATACTGCTTATAGGAGAATAGATATGTACTTGGATGAATATCTAATAGAGAACAGAATCAACAAAGACATTTTTGAATATTTAAAGGTGGATTTCCCGATTTTACCCACTATAGTGGGTATTCCTAAAGTTCATAAGGACCACAGGAACCCCCCTTTTCGCCCGATTATTTCGGGGAGCAATTCGAAAACTTACCCAATGGGGGTCTATATTGACACCACTTTAAAATTTATATATAATGGACTAAGACATCTTGTTAAGGATTCTTGGGAATTCTTACGGAACTATCCAGTTAATAGTTATTGTACTGAGATGGTGTTCAGTTCCATTGATGTAATTGATTTATTTAGTTGTATTCCCATGGATGAGGGCCTTGAGGCATTTAGTAGAAGTCTATGTAAACACACTAAATTTAGTTGGGACAAAATTTCCTTAGTAGTGGAATTGATGAGTTTAATATTAGAAAACAATTTTATTTTCTATGAAGGAGAAATCTTTAAACAAACCAGAGGAGTAGCCATGGGGGCAGCTTGTGCCCCCATGTTTGCGAATCTGGTTATGCTGGATTGGGAGGAACATTTTGTATTCACGAGCAAGTATTTTAATTATATTAGTTATTTCTCCCGTTTCTTAGACGATATTTACATTTTGTGGAAGGGAGATTGCACAATGTATGAGTATTTTTTAAATTATATAAACTGTAGCAGCAACTTCCTAAAGTTCACTTCTACCACAAGTAAAGAGGGAGTACCTTATTTGGATACATTTATCTCACATGACACAGAGGGCTTCAAGTCTACTGTTTTTAGGAAATCAACATTTAGCAATTCATACTTAGATTACAGTAGTTGTCACCCAGTAAGAATGAAAAAGAACATCTTTAAAGGACAGGTTATTAGAGCTATTAGAATGACATCTAGGTACCCTGATATGCTGAATGAGGTTAAGTTTATTTCTACTTTATTCAAAGAACGAGGGTATGACTCTAAGCTTATGGATGACATAAGCAGTTTTGTTATAAATCAATGGGGGAAGAAATATAGTTCACTTTTGGGGTCTAACATGCTAAGTCCAACTGGGAATCAGCAAAATATATCAGAGTCTAAAGATTTTGTGGATCAATCTCAAGTAACTGAGAAAAAAACCTACAGTAGAGCCCTTATTATTGAATATGGAATGTTTAGTAAGATCATTAGAGAAATTGTGCTTAGGAATTGGCACATCCTTATTAATTCCCAGGAGTTAGGGAACCTCGTTGGTCAGAGCCCTAGCTTTGTGTATAAGATGGGTAGTAACCTAAAGGGTATCTTGGAGAGAGACAATATTACAGGTTACAAAAAGAGACAAGTAAATGTCACACATACCACAAAATGTGGGAGTTGCAATCGATGTTATGTGATTAATGAAAATTCTAGTATAACCTTAAACAATTACAACCATTTGAAAATACACTCCACCAAAGGTAACTGTAGAACTACCATGCTAGTATATATTGCAGCCTGCTCAGTATGTGATGCCTATTATATAGGAAAGACTGAAAGGCAGTTGAGACAGCGAATATACTCACATCTTTATTGTATAAAAAAGAGAGACACTAAAAATGCACTGTCAAGACATATTATTCAATATGGAAGTGACCACACTTTCAGTTTTTTGATACTGGAATCTGTCACCCAAAATCCTAGAGGGGGTGATCATAAAAACTATTTAGCATATAGAGAGTTATGGTGGCAAGTATATACTGATGCCAATTCACCCCCAGGAATTAATGACTATTTATCCATAAAGCCCCTTCTGTATATAAATTGACTTTATTGTGATTTTTATCAATATGTTTTTGTCTACTATGCAATATTGAGTAACGTTTCTAATAGGTTGCTTGTATTTATATCATAACTTTTTAACATTTTGTATATAGTGCTCTGTTGCTTTTAAGGTAAATTGATATACTGCTCTTATTTGGCGCCAAAACACTCTATTTAAAGTGTATGTATTCATTTTTATTTTGTTCTGAGGAAGCTCGGTTTTCGAGTGAAAGCGCTAAACCCTATTAAATACTGTGGATTCAATCTTGGCATTCATCTTTTGTGCTGAATTTATTGTGCGAGGAGGCAGTGTGTTTGTTGGATTTACTGCCGTGTATTTTTTGCATATTGTTCTTAAAAAGGATATCCAACTTGTAATGAGCTATGAAGGTATGAGTATTGGACCAAGTAGCAGCAGCACAAATGTCACCTACAGAAGTTTTGAATAAAAAAGCGGAGGAAGTGGAGACTGACTTTGTGGAGTGAGTTCATGGTAGTCTTGGTAAAGTTAAACCTTTTTGCTTATAGACCTGAGAAATACAATCAGTGAGCCACCACACTAAAGTCATCTCAGTCGCAGACTGTCCTAATTTGGCTTCTGAAAAGGAAATAAATAACTGATCCAGTCTCCTGAAAGTTTTTGTTCTATGGAGACAGAATCTCAGTCATCTGTGTATATCCCGCAAATGAAGCATATATTCTCCATTACTGGAGAATTTTGGGAGGAAAACTGGTAAATTCAAGGAAAGATTAAGGGCAAATTCAGAAGCTACTTTTGGGAGAAAGTAAGGACTGGTGCAAAGAGAAACCCTGTCTTTATGAAATATGATATAAGGTGATTGGCAAGACAATGCCTGGAGTTCAGATACTCATCTAGCAGATGTAATAATGACTATAAAAATGGTCTCCTAGACAAAAATTTCAAATCAGGTTTTGCTGAGGGTTCAAAAGGAATTTTAGTTAAGGTCCGGAGAAAAATTGTCAAATCCCCTGGAGGAGTAGAATCCTTGATAGGTGCTTTGAGTAAGAATGTCACTTTGAAGAAAACGCTTTGCATAGGCTAATGGAGGCTAAAGACAAACGATACTTAAACTATATGATAACTGGAGATTACAGCCACCTATACCTTGATTGTGGAGTAACTTCATCCATTATTGAAAACTGAATAAAAAAACAGTACCACTGGAATGGTTGTTGAAAAGAGATCTAGGTGTCTCTTACTGGCCCAAATAGAGAATTATCTCCATTTGTTCATGTATATCTTCCTAGAGTCCTTTTGGGAAGATGCAAGGAAGTGTAAAACCTGGGAAGAAAGCTTGGACTGTCTAGCCATTATAAGAAATGGAGAAACCATGTGCTGAACTTGAGGTCTTGTATGTCCGGGTGAGGTAGTCTGGATGGGTTTGAGAGCAGATTCGGAAAGAGATCCAGAAACCAAAGTGGGTATATTAAGTGAGGCCAAAGTAGGGTGAACCACACTTGTCAAGGCCAGAATGGAGCAATGACGATCACCTTGCTCTAATTTGGATATGAGGGGAGTGGGAGGATAAGCATAAAGAAGATGAGAGGGCCAGTTATGAATCAGAGTCTTTCTCAGTGACTCCTCCTTTGGGAGAATCAGAGCAAAATACCTGCTGCATTTGAAATTGTAGGTAGAGGTGAAGAGCTTGCAGCATTGTTGGCTCCATTGATGAAACATCTGTTATGTGACTAAAGTATTGAGACACCACATGTGAGGCAGAAGAATAAATGCCCTCAGATTGTCTGCTACAATGTTGGATTTTCCCAGAATGTGCACTGCCACAAGAAAGTGGCAGAAGTTATTGCCCACTGTCACAAACTTGTTGCTTCTCGACACAAGGAGTAAGAATAGGCTCTCTTCATTTGTTGATGTACCAGACCACTGACATATTGTCTGTCTGTGTGGCAGTCCTCCCTCAAAAGAGAATGTACTGACAGACCTGCAATGCTAGGAGAACTGCCCTCATCTGTAGTACGTTGATTTGACGGTTGACCTGTAAGGGGGACCACATGCCTTAGACTGCAACCCCAGATGGGAAGTGTCCATGGTCACCACATTCTTACGCAAAGATAGGACAAAGGGAGACATCTGGTGCATAAATCCACTAGGAGATATATTCCTTGCATATCTTTGTGATTTGAGTGGGAAAGGCCATGGGATGTTGTTTTATAGACCACTGTACTGCTAGTGTCCACTTTAGTACCCTCGTATAGAATCTTGCTAAAGGCCGAAGGGTTATGGAGGCTTACATTGAACCAAAAAGCTGGAGAATCAACCAAGCCAGTGGTGACTGGAGAGAAAATATATGTGCCACTTGATGTTGTAATGTCTGGATTGTGGAAGTCTTGCCTCTTGGGAAACCATATCAAGACAAGTGCCTATGAACTCCAGGACGTGAGCTGGGGAGAGATGAGATTTATGGTAGTTGACTGTGATGCCCAGGTATAGACATAGATGGAGTAGGTAGTCCCTGGTGTGCATCAGTAGATGTCTGGTGGGAGCAGTGAGGAGCCAGTCATTAAGGTAAGGAAACACTTATAATCCCAGAAATCTCAGGTGAGCTACAACCACAACCATGTACTTGGTGAACACCCCAGCAGCTGTGGTGAGATAAAAAAAAAGGTCTCTGAACTGAAAATGACTGTCCCAAAGCTAGAAGCAAATGTATGTTCTGGATTGTCTGTCTGTTTTTATGTGATATAACACATCCTGGTGATCTGTCAAGCACATCCCATCATCCTTACACAAAAAGAGAGAATGAACTGAACCATGACTATTCAGAAATTAACAAATTGTTTTAAGTGGCTTCGATACCAATACTGACCTATGGTCCCCAGTTTTCTTTGGCACCAAAAAGAATCTAAAGAAATTTCTGATTCCTTGCTGGTCTGATGGGACCTCTTAGATGACTCTTTTTATTAGCAGCTTTTCTATTTCTAAGGCTGTTTTATTTCTCTGATGGATTGTTATGTCAGGAATTTTCTTTGAAATTTTGGGGGAGGAAGGGAAAAGGGAATGTAATAACGTTTGGTAATTATTTTCTGCACCCAAACATCTTTGGTGATGTAGATCCAGGCTTCTGGGTATAGAGTTAAATGTACCCCTGACTGTCTCCAGAGTGCAGCAGTTCAAGGGATTGAAAAGGTTTCTTAAAAAAGGGACCACTGAAGCCTTCATTTTGTGGGCCCCCTCTGCTGTGTGAGTGACATCTGCAACTAGATTTGCCCCCTCTACCGCAGGGGGATCTATCTCCATAGGAGTCCTGAGAAACCCCTTGCAATTTTCAGAACCACATCTTTCTACCCCTTTTTTGTTATGTGATAATGTTCTCTGAAGAGTAGAAAAATGTATCCCTGTGATAGACAGGGTTTTCCTATCCTGTTCACTTTTGGATTGGGTGTATTTAACCTTGTTTCCAAATAAGATAGATCCATTAAAGGGTGCATTGATGAAGAACATCTTGAAGAGCTGTACAAAGTCACAAAGGTGCATCCAAGCATGCCTCTTAATGGTAATTCCTGAACCTGTCACTCTGAAAATATCTTCTATCGGATGGGAGATCAGCCACATGGTGACATTTGACAGGGGCTGATGAGTGGCCAGTCATGAATAGACAGTCTTTTTATCCTCTGCTGACATGGACCCTAAGAAGGATTTGGAAAGTTCCTTAGTCAAATCTCTCTGAAACCCTGTAAAGTGTGCCAGGTAATACAGTGACTGCAGGGCAAAAGTTGCTGAAGCAAAAATCCAATTCCTCAACATGTCCAAGGCTCTAGACTGCTTGTTCGGGGGGGCTGAACAGAAAGACTTTTGACTTCAAGTTCCTTTTTGGTGGCTACAGCAACCACCATGAAATAAAGTGGGTGACCCTGCTCCAGTAGGCATAGTCCTTGAGTGCAACTAAATACCTGTCTGGCTTTCTAGGAATAGGTTCTGTCATATCTGGATCCTTCCAAGCTCAACTTGAAATGGGAAACACCATTTCATAAGATGGAGATACAATCCAAAATGTTGTTGAGCCTAATCCAAATGCCACAATAAACACCGACTCCTCCTGGGAAGGGGCTTTGGAAAGCCAACTACCTTTCTGCCTCAGAAGTTCAAGAATTTCTATGAATGAGACATACTCAAGGGGTGATTTGGGGGACCCCTCCACTTCATCAAAAGTTAATGTTTTCTGTCACGGATTCCTGTGGAGAATCAATGTGCCTCCTCTTACACTTTTGTGAATTTCCATGTGGAGATGGGCGAAAAAAGGACCAAGAAGTGTGTGGAAAACCTGCAAAAGGACCATCTTAAGGCTTGAATAGACTGTCTACCCTGATGGAACACAATGATTAGACTCAAGACCCAAGACAGACAGTTGACGAGGGAGAATACTTGAAGGGGGCAAGCATGTCCAATCTCCCAGTCATGTGGAGAGGATCCTCCACTGCACTGAATGCAGAAGCAGATGGATAGACCAAGATTACCACAGTAGGAGTCAAAGCTACCTGACTAGAGAAGCTCATGGAGTCCCCATGACCATGTCTTGATATAGCAGTTGGAGTTAGCTGTCTATCATCAAAGACTAGAGGGGAAGGGACAGCTCTGGAAGCATTGGAGTCAAACCATTATCCCCAGATCTGACACTGAAGCTACATCTCGTAGATCCTTCTGGCTCCAACAAAGTAAGTGCTGTTTAGATTAGGGAAGACATTAGCGTCAATAAATGCCAAGCCTTCGGAGCTGACACTGACATTTCCCAAGATTCTCAGATCCAGTGCCTCCAAAGTAGAGGAAAAGATCAAAGTAGGAGTAATTAAATGTAATTGCAATGGTTCAATGCTCATAGTTCCAATGGGAGATGGAGGTGGGAATTCACAAAACTGAATCAGAGTCCTAGGAAATTTTCTCATCATTCTGTCCATATCTGCTTTGGATAGGTTCTTGGTTGACTTGAAGAACAAGGAAGTAGATGGAAATCTGGAAAGTCTATGTGGCATTTCTTGTAGAAATGGAGAGTATAGCCTTGATGAAATTAGCTCCAGAAAAAAACCTTCATAGTCTATGGGGAGAAGACTTTGCAGAAGAGTGTGTTAGATCCAAAGAAATTGATGGATTTGAGGCTTTCAGGATTTTGGCCATTGGAACTAAAGCTGGAGTCGAATGAGGAGAGTGGTCAGGGGAACACTTTCTCAACTCCTTGTGTTTTTCTTTGGGCTTATCCCTTTACTCTCACTGAGATTTCTCCAGTGCCTTTTTTGCTGACGGGGAAGCTCCAGACACTAAAGAAGAGGAAGAAGTAAACCTTCAATAACCAATTTATTTGTATGCTCACCAAAGTTCTGTGGTTGAAGCCTAAACACATTTAAATTCAACCTTAAGATGTGCAGCCTCTAGACAATACATGCACTCTGAGTGGGAATCAGAGTTAGGTTTCTTATGTCTGCATGATGAGCCCTTTCTAAATCAAGTGGGTCTGTCAGATATTTCAAAGCCAACAAAGAAAACCAATACAGTAATACAGTATTACAGAAAAGGCAAGACAGCAGACGACAATATTACCAGCGATGGTAATCAGAAAGTTCGTACAATTTGAGATAAAGAAATATTAGCAATGGTAAACGGATGACTAGTTAACTATTAAAGAAATAAGAAAATAGGGAAGGCATGAGGCCTAGAAGGAAGCAACAAGACTGACAAAAGTTAGAAAATATGTCTATCATTTTTTTTTCCACAAGGGAGGCATGAACAAGAAGAAGTTAAAGACCCTTGTAAAAAGAAAGCTAATAAGCCAAAAAGGGAATGCCACTTGTGTCCTAAAGCTTGAGCCACATATACCACATAGGATCATTGAAAGCAGCAAACCAGATCTGAGGCAATGTGGGGTATGGAGGAAATTATGGGTATAGGGATGAGCTTGAGTTACGGAGCCAAAGTCTGAGAAATGAAGTCAGAGCCAAGGTCCGATCTTTAAAGCAATGGTTGAGGGAACAGATGAAAAAGACAACATCAGATCTTGCTGTTATGCCTTCATGACATAGGACCTGTCCCCCACCCCTAGCACTTCTACTTAATAAATACTAACTATGAGCTTGTTGTACCACACTGTAAGAGGTATTTTCTAAAATACCATAGTCTCAGACTCAGTAGGCATTACCCTAATTCACATTTGCAGGTCTGCCCTCCCAAGGATCTCAGTTCCAGTCCCTGGAATATCAACAGGCACCGAAAGAATGTACATAATGTAATAGTCTATGACCTTAATGATATTCATCTTATGATTTGCACTTCTACATTCTAGAATGTGAAAGATGGCACATTGGTGCTTCATTGAAAAACGTATCACAAAATACAGATGGTCTGCAGATTTCTGGATTGCATGGTGTGTGCTACCACAATTATGACCAGATATATCTGGTCCTGGTGATGGAATCTCATTCGAAGTTATAACTGTCATAAGCATAACTGTAGATACAGATATGCCTGGTACTGCAGACAAAAGCTATGTATATCAACTGCCCTGTGGACATCCCAGTTGAGGAAATATTGCACCAGTATTTTTGCACATTTCTGTATGGAACATGCGTGTTGTTATTATATAGCACTAGATGAATGAGTGACACAGGCCATGCAACAACAGTAACTGAGAATATCACATCAAATTTACTGTGATGAATTCATGAGGCATGAATACATTAAACATTTCCTTGAATGTTTTGAGGTGAATTTTTCTGGATGTCCTTTCACTCTGTATGTACACTGCATGTGTTTGTCTTGGGCCCCTCCCTTTGCCATACCATTCACACCAAGTTCAACTTCAAATTCTAGTTTATTATAGTGACTATAACCAAGCACTGAGTGTACTGAAAGCATAACACTGAAACAGTAAAACAAACAGCAGTAACTAGAATGGGGTGACGGTGATGGTTGTACCTAGTGGATGCTGTTAGGACATGTGATTGGTGGGTGCCGATGGTCCAACACTGCAGTATTGGCTTTGCTTTATGAAACACAAAGGGTATTATGGCTGCATATATCAATATTGTTATTCATTTGCAATCATGGGTGAAGTGCTGAAATGCTCCACAGCTGGTGGTTTGACTCTATCTAGCAAGTTAATCATTGAGAAGACTTTCCTTTTTGGACTTAAACTTTGAGTTGCAGGGAGTGGTGCTGTTCAGGGAAACTGCACGGGGTGCCACATAAAGTAGCTAGAGATCTAGTAAAACATATCAGAAAGCACAGAAACACTGAATAAATACAATTGAAGCAAAATGCAGAATAAACTATATGTTAAGCAAGCCAATTTGCTGAAATGTTTGAAAATTGAACTGAAAAAATATATTTCAGACTAAAGAATGAACACTATCAATGTTGAAAAATAAGGATTCATTAATTATAGGCTGGAACAAATACATAGATTTTAAGGATCATTTAAAACCAGGAACTGTTGGGGATTTCCTCACCTAGCTAAGCAGCAGTTTCCAAAAGTAAGGACCTTTACAGAGAAATTATAGAACCCCAAGATGCTGGAGTACTGACAGAATTAATAGATTTGTTTGAGACGCTACACACAAGATTTGAATTTGACAGTACCAGCTCAGAAATTCACTCTATTAATCAGCCCCATACATTTCAACTCTTCTGATTTTTGCAGAAGGTCCAGATTTATGCCTCATATTTATGGTCCATTTCTGATAACATTTTTGGTTTTCTGGCAAAGCACTGAGGATTGATGTCACTAAATAATGACATAACATTTGAGTTTCGGACTTGAAATCCTTCATAAAATGCATGTTAATAGAAATCCAATTATTCCAGCAAATGTCTAAGTTTATAAGAGCAATATTTAAAATCTGTCCCTATTTTTGGGCCTTTGTCCTGCAATTATTTTAGGCTTTGTCCAGATTTCTTGTGCTAAGTGATTGAGAGGTATGCTGGGACCCAAACCATGGAAGGCCAAATAAACCAGTATGACTGCCTTAAATATAATCTACTGTTTAATGAGTAACTGATGTAAGCTCTACATTAGTGGTGTAATGTGGTAGTATCCTAATACCCAGAGAGTAATCAGAAAGCAGCATTCTGCATCAGTTACAAGTTGTCAAGTTCCATCTGTAAGCCTCAGGTACAGAGCAACAAGGTAATCCAAGCAGGAAGAGACAAGTGCATGTACCACTGTAAGGAGATCAGGGCAACATTCCTAAGATGGAAACATGAGAATTGCTGAGATGTGGTCCTTTGAAATCATCCTGTCATTAATGACCATCCATAGATCACACAGATTAGATATAAAACATAGCTTGTCAAAACAATGTGGTATCTTGGTGCCAAGACTGGCATGTAAGAGTCATTAAATGGGGCATGGATAACCATTGCCACTGTCTTGGAGGTGCCAGCTGTAAGCGAAATTTTGACCATCTAATCATGGATGTTTTTTATATCATCAGCAAGCTGGTTAGGAGCAGGCACAGATTTATGAGCAAATGAAAAACATAGATGCATTCAATGATATTGCAACCTTCTCAAATGGATAACATCTTCCAGATGTAGTGTATATATTGTGAATAAAGGAGTACCCATAACGGAGGCCTGCAAGACCACAAAATCAACAGAGAAAGAGGAGAACACATTTACACTAGATGCATGTCTTTGGCAAATCCCAAGAGGTAGGAAGCAAACCAGTCTAGGAACACAGTGGAAAATATAAACAATGCTCCAAACAGTTACGAAGAATTGAAACAAGATCTTCATCAAATGCTGAGAAGAGATCAAAATGGATGAGAACAGAACAATGATCACAAATCCTGATAATATGGAGACAATGGAAAACTCCAGTTAAAGTTATCTCAGGCTTGTGCTTATCTCTGCAGCAATACTGGAAAAGATCATTGATCTTGTTATCTCAAAACTGCATTCTATGTAGGCTACCTTAAGAAACTTTCCAACAGGGTAAAAGTTTGTGATTGGATGATATATACCCACACTATCAAGACAAAAAGCAGTCTTTCTTAAGATTAGTGTAACCAAGGCAATCTTTAGATGTAAATTTAATTTCCCTCTTCAAGAAGGTCTTCAGCAATCTGTCAGAGGATTGGGCATAAACATCTATGCTTGCCAACACAAGTGTGGTTGGGTATGGATCCAGTGCAAAGATAGTCATATTCATGCTGAGGGGAACGGATATAAAATTATCATAGTAAGGAATGGCAAATTAACATAATTTAAGAGGTGGCTCAGCTCCTTGCAAAAACTGCTGGTGCTCCATTTAGTGGGCACAGCACCTGATGAAAAAAATTGTCACAGAGTAAGGAAATGCCCATTTACACTTCTCAGATGGAAATAAAACTCAGTTTGAAGAATCAGTCTAGATTGCACAGCTTCCCCACCATATGGAAGAAAGCAGACAGTTAGTTTGCTACAGCAGAAGTCTCACAGGATAAATACTCAGATTCATCCCTGGAGATCTCAGTCTAGTAAAAAGAACAATGAATATCCAGAGCAAGATTGGTCTCATAAAGGCAGAACAACACAACTTCTACCCCAGACTTCACCCATCCCTCTTAAGCTCTTAAAACTCAAAGATGTACCATGGCTCCTGCAGAACTAGGTGAACTAGATGTACATGGGTAGGGCTTTTGTCATCTGGGGAAGAACTAATAGCCTGATTGTAAGACTCAACAGTTTCAGGCTCAGGACTGAATGAGACAGTGCTCCTGCACTTCACATAACCAATGTTTAGAGAGCTGAGGCAGGACTGATCAATCAAGAAAGGAATGACTGAATGATCTGACAAAGTAACAATTTGTACAATCCAGCCACCCTTCATCTCACCCAGTTGGAGCACCAAGTCTAGATTATAAGTAAATTTATGGGTAACAGAGGTAATCAATTCAGTGGACCAAAATCTTCTCATAATGTTAAAGGACTCAAAATTTGTAGACTTCTTATTATTCCAGATTCCACAGACCTAACCACTGCAGTAACATCAACATTAAGAACACAGGAAAATCATCCAACTCCTGCAGAAACATCTTTACACTACTAGGTGAATGAGAGATGAGGAGGCATCCATAGGTTGAGGCTATTCCTGTAGCATACTCTAAGGCAGTGGTACAACTAGCTTTGATGTACGTCATATAATAGGATGAAAAAAATGTATGTCAATCCACATAGTCTTCAGGTGCTAACAAACCACAAAGTCATGAGTAACCAAGGATGAAGAATGAGATAAACATTCTTATCTGGCCAGGACTCAGTAATGTATGCCAGGCCTACATTACATCAAACCATTTCTCAGATTTGATATGAACAGACCTGACATTACAATATAGCACCTGAATATGGTCTGAAGTAGTGTATCTCCCACTTGCCAGCACATGATGGCAAGTAGAACAATGTGGCACTTCATGCAAGGTACAGACAGTATGAGCGCTGGTCATTTTACTCCATTGTGAGCAATCATAATGAACATGAATCAGCTGAGGATCAGAACCATGGGATCTTCAACACATGCAGCAATCACAACTAGATGTATGCTTCCTAGAAATGCCAATGCAAAACAAGTATGAATAAACAGCCTGGCTAGTAGTAGTCAAAGGAGGGCAAACTACCAGTCATAAGCCAGAATGCACCAAATAGCATAGGTGGAAATAAAATATTAGTAATAACAAAATACCAAAACAACATAATAACAACAGTGTGATATACTAGAGGCAGTAAAAGAAAAGAAAGGCATTAAAATGATGTCCAAGTAAAAAGAATAAATTGAAATAAACAGGTAATGAAACAAAAAAATTCTGTAATAATATTGTAGTGTGGTGAAGCAATAATGGTAAACTGTAGAAACAGTAAAATGGAGGTAAAATAATGAATCCTAATTTAAAATGGTAAAATGAAGCCTGTGAAATAGTGAGCCATCTACAATAAACGTTAGCTATGACATATTAATGCCACATACCTATAATATTTTTTTTACCACTTACAACGTCATCCCACATATGGTTTGACCATCAGCCCTTGTGTATACAGCAGTAACAACATTTTCCTCAATGAAAAGTTCATCATCTCCTTCTTCTAACTACTTATATTCCCTGGCATGTGTGACATCTTAGCAGAAGGACATAAAACACAGTTAGTCACATGTCATGTGAGCATGAAGATGTGTGTAGTAAATTCCAGCACTATTGCTATGCACCACATTCAGATATATAATAGACATGTAACTAAAAGAATGTAACACCCAAAATATTGTACATATCTACTAAAGTTTGTTACATTAGACTGATAGAAATATTCTGGATATAGCTGCAAAGGTTATGTGTATATGCTGTACCTGCCACTTAAGCTTCCCTGAGTATGTTTTATACTTAAATATATGTGACATGGACTGGTATCACAGTGCTCAAATATGGGAGTTATATGTCATTGGGTATGAAGATGGTATGCACATTAGTGGGCTGATTCCAGTTGCACATATGGGCATCATGGCAAGAAACAATTGCACATCATTGAGTGGTGCCATATACAAACATGAGAGGTCATGACACAATGTGAACATAAGCGTGACATATATGCACACAACTGCACTGTACTGATATAGCAGAAAACATTTGTGAGAAGTGTATCTTGCATGGTACATATTGCTTTTTATGGATATGGGAAAATATATCCTGACACCTGTATACACACTGGATTCATATTGAAGGGCCACCAGTACTTTTGATATTAGCATTGCATCAGTGCTTCCATGTACATGTACCTGTATCACAATTCCATAAGGATTGTTCAAATGCATATGCAGGATACAGAAAAAAACATATTGGCATATGACTATGATCATTGTCTACACATCCTCTAATAGGCCATTACATAGAACTGTTAGAAAGACAGAAGCAAAAGGTATTTACATTATTCCTGTTCTCTGCACCACATACATTGCAAATGCCCATGCTATTAAAGAAGTATATACATAACAATCATATAACAATTAAACACATTCAATGTTTACATTTGTGTTTTTTGTTCATAATGCATTCTGCCATCAACACAACACAAAGTAGACACATCACTTATGTGTTACAAACATGGTAGTGGTATGATGGGAACATGCATACCACATGATGACTTGTCAATTATACATGAAGCTTGCATGTGTGTCAGTATGTATGCCTGTGTTTGTGTGTGCCAGTTTGTAGCATTCATTTCTGCCTGTAAGCTTGATGGTGTGCATAATAAAACATGTATTTGGGTTATATAGAATAAGTCATGAGGTAGATAGCAATACAAATCAGGAACCCCCTCTATAAATCTCACAACCCATGGGTCATTCCTAAACAAGATAGAGACCCTTACTATCAGACCTAATAATATTATTCTTGGGCTTTCAATTATCTGTCTGTTAACTGGAGTATTTATACTACTACAGTTATATATCTCCATTGCTAGACGACATCAGTGGAAACTCAATAAAAGATCATATGTGACCCTGCAAGAGGATCAGATCCTGAAAACAAAGCACCATTATAGTCTACTCCTATTACCACATCAACCGTGGTCAGGACTAATGGTCATAAAATGGTTCTCACCATTAGTATTCACCCAAAACACATATAAACCCTTCCATTTTTGAGATTTCTCCGAGATAAATTTACTTCATCTATATGATGACCTGACAAGGTTCAAGAGACTCCTTCCCCTGAGGACCCAATAGCAAATGCTGCTGCGTTTGTGGAGAGGTTTTATTCTCACCTCAATACCTGTATCAAAAATTCCATCTAGATCCATAAATATATAGCTCCAAGTTTAGGAATAAACATCTTTGGTAGAACTCTAGCATAAAAGGCAAGCTTTATTACAATAAAAAGATCTCCATTAATAACAGACAGAAAACACCACACCTTAAAATTACACTCAAAACATTAAACAAAGAACTTAACATCATCAAATGTCAAAGACAATCACATGTCCTTATTCTGCTGTATTAGGAATGCTAGCACTGTACAGAGTCACTACATAATGACTTCACTTACTGATTCCCTGAGGTCATAACTGACATACAAATAAACAAATTTATTTCAAAGTTCACTCTATTATCTCCATCCAGTCATGACATTCTTAACTTCCTGTGTTGTCTTTTTCCCAAAAATGTTACTTAAATAGGTCCTAAATACTCTCTTAGAGGTGGAAAACACCAACTTCTTGGGGCCTGACAATATACCAGGATGAAACACTGCCTCACTGAAACACTCAACAGATTATATAACTTCAGTCTCCATTGTCATCTTATGTCTGATGCTGGGAGAACTGTGGTGGTCATCCCCTACCAAGAGAGTTCCCACCACTGATCTTGAAAACTATAGACTCATAAGCCTCACAATCTTTATCTGCAGGACAATTGCCTGCCTCATCTTAGAGCTCATAAATATGAATATTGGCTGCCTAAAGTGCCTTGGCCCTGAAGCATTTGTGTTTGTGAAGATTAGATTCTACCTGTTCAACTGGTTGACTTCTTTGAAAAAGTCACTGAGGTTTGGGATGAAGTTAAGTTCAAACATATAGCTTACCTTGACCAAGCCACAGCCTTCAACATCATTTTTTAAACAGACATCATGAATAAACTTGTCAACATAAGTATAAACCCTTATGTAAAATGATAGACAACAAACTGGCTCACACCAGAGCTAAGTATAGTAGGACTAGGGTAATATTCCCTTCAAAAAGGCTTGTTATCAATGGCATCTCCCAGTGCTTGAAACTGAGACCACTTTGGTTTGGTATCTAATGCTCTGTCATCAAAGCTTCTTTTTTTGGCCCCCCTTTGCTTCATTCTTGGGCACTTCTAGCCCAGTGCTCTACATCAGTCATTGGGTCTAATTGCCTTGCTCAACACCCCTAGACTTACTCTGATAGTGGCTGGGGCTGGCACATCTCATAAGGATATCCTGGGGGCTTTGGCCATCTAAATTCTGCCAGGTGTATTTTTTTAATGATCTACCCCACTCTTCCCTCCATTCTAGTATCTGTGGTTGTATCTGAGGGGCAGGCATGCAATGGGGACATGCTACAAAACACCTCACCTCCATAGCATCTCAGCCATGTCTTCACCCTTTTCTACTGTTTGGACTATGCCAACCTAGCCACACAGTTTCCCCAGTCTCCACCAGGGTCCATTATAGGAGATGCCCACATCACCTCCTTCCAATCATGGGATGGTAACAGCCTTCCTTCTCTGCTACAACATCAGACACCAGAGACTCTAATTGAACCTGGATTGCCTGTGCTGTAGTCAGGGTTTTAGCCTTCTACACCAATGAAGCAGCTTATGTCTCTTACATCAAAGCTGAATTCAAGGGATTTTGGCTAATTTTGCTGATTAGTTTAAATCTGGAATTATTGGTGCATCCCCTGTGGACTTCCAGATTTTATAGGAGGAACTAACGTGCAAAAATGGTGCCATGACTATAGTCTCAACCTAAATGTCAAAAAGTGCAGTATGATATCCTTTGGCAAACAGAAGCACCTTTTCTCTTACCACATCAAGAATAGTCTCCTAAAAGTCCTAAATATTAAAAATGTTAGAGACCTGGGCAAATTTGTTGACATGAGCTCCCTTTTGACTGCTATGTATCCATGGATGTTAGGAAATCCTTTTATTTAGCCCAGCAGTTTAACAAAGCTATTTTCTCCAGATCTATATTCATTATCATACATCGCTACACCTCTGTTCTCAGGTTCATACTTGAATGCAATGCTTGTTCCCTTCGGCATTGTTCGTGTCCAGGCACGTATGCCATTTTGAAAGTCCCTAATGTTTCCTCCCAGGTAACATCAAGTGTCTATGTTTCATTATCTATACAGAACACCTAAGAACTCTATATCTTTTCGCTGTCTCATTTAGATTCCTTAAGGGTAACCATTCCCTGGCCTTGAGTACCTCAAATGACCCTGTTTTGAGTAGCCCGCTTCATATATGCAAACCTAGCAATGTCATGAACAATACATGCATACATACATACATACATACATACATAAGATCATAATTTTCACCAAAACATAAACTTAGCCTTCCGGCTTGATGGATGCCTCACTCAGTTAATTCTTCTCCTCTGCAGCAACCCCTCCCTTTATATTAAATAAAGTAATTCCCTCATCATATGCAGTCTGAATGAATGGATGGATTATGTAACCACAAATATATCCCTAGTGTCCCTCCACAAACTCTGCTGGAAAGTGTTAGCAAGTGAAAAGAATTGCAGTAGGTTGACTACTAGTAAACTACTTGATGAATTGCCTAGTAATAACATTGACATCTATGTGTTTACATGGCTGTCATGATGACAGGATATATGTGTACCACTGTACGGTCTGCCATAACTAATGGCAGCACAGGTAATCTGCATGAATATGTGTTTGATTGCCATTTAAACCCATGAACATTACACGTCAAGGCCATAGTGAGTCTTGCATCAGGCACTGGTATATGTGACACAATATGGTTTCTCGATTAGTGGTGCTGTATGTCTAAAGATATGTGTTGAATGTCCATTTTCCACATGACATAACAATATGAGCATGTGAATGAATCATATCTGTGTTCCATTAATGCACACAGTGTCTGCTGTTAGGTCCTCTGACATTGCCAAGTGTGCTACAGCTTGAGTACAATGAAACTTGCCAAGAATACTACACAGGTCACACTATCATGTGCCACACTGTTATGGTTTTACTTGGCAAGGTGACAACCTGTGACACTCTTAGTTTTATTGATATATTTGTTTTGGCAGGAATTGTACATGTGTGTGTTGTCTTTATTTTTATACCACATATATGTGTTTACACTTGTAGAATGCACATCTTCATATGTTCACATTTACATTTACCCAATGACAGCCCATTTTTTCACTGTAATATATATGATCCCCCCCCCACACACACACACACACACACACACACACACACACACGCACACATAACACATACACATACAGATATTAGACTGATATGGCTATTGTCTTTTTTAAATTGAATTCAGGAATTCAGGAAAATGTGGCACAGGATGCATTGAATAATGAAAAGTGATAAATGTTGACAAAGTCATACAAAGGAATTGCAGGCCACTGTGTACCGCATGTTCTTCCCAGTACCACAGGGACTACATGTCACTTGGTTGAAAAAGAAATTAACTTCTGGTTAGATTTAAGTTCTATTACTAGCAACTTCAGATTACATAAAAGCTAAGTGACTGTCCAGAGTAATATATTTCTTGTCTTTCTGCTGTTAAATTATGTTTTGGTCTACCTTCTCATAGCATTGATTCCCACATATAATCAGTACATCCACCTATAATAAAATTGCAGTTGTTGCATTTGGGCTTGTATCCTGCCATCTTATCATACATGTTGCACCTTGTAAAGAGGAAATTGAAAACAAAAGTGCATTCTATGCTTGTGAGACTGCAGCATATTTTCTTGGCTGAATACATTGACTTTACAGTGTTAAAAAAAAAAATACCCACAAAATATGTTTTCCTATAAAATGTATGACTGGGAATCATTTAAAAGGGATATACTATATTATGTTGAAGTCCAGGAATTTGAAATGTGGTTTATCAAGACCAGAATTTTAAATTCCAGAACTTTGACGGTGCACCCAGTTGAACTTGGGCAAGCAAAACTATATTTCAGAATTTTAGGCTTTATACATTGGGTGGTTTGTTCCCCAAATCTGCCATATTAGAGTTAGCCACCCCGCACATTCACTTACTTTACTATTTTAATTCCAAGGATTCTCAGAAAGAAATCCCAGATACCTACAATCTCTCTAATTTATCTGTATAGTGCAGTAGTATAAGTATTCAAAAACAAACATGACTCAGCCGCAGTCTAGCATGAGCATGGTTTTGGACAAGTACCATTCAATGTCATGAATGATTTGCATATAAAAGGATTTTTTTATCACAATAAGGCAAACGTCCAGTACAACCAGCTATTAAACAATAGTTAGTGGAATGGAGCTGATCCATAATACTTCTGTTCCACTGACTAATTTTATAATACAGTAATGTATTATGACTTACAAACCATTTATTATTATATAATACAATATGGTTGTTGTTGTTGTGTCTTTCGGCTTTTCCCAGTTAGGGGTCGCCACAGCGGAACTCCGGTCCGCTAATGATTGGCAGTAGATTTTTACATGCCGAGTTGCCAGCCCTGACGCACAACCTTCAATGAAGGTACGCCCATTCATGCATGTCTCCACACAGAAGACGCTCTAGCTGAGAATCGAACAGGACAACATCTTAATGTGAGGCGACAACGCTACCGCAGCACCACCACCGCAGTTACAATATGGTAATAAGGACTTATAACTCGGTGATTATTATATTGTGTAAGATGTTATGCTCTTCTAACCAAATGATTCTTGCATGGCACAGAAAGGTATTACGGATGTAAGCTCTGCTGTGTTTAACAATACAGCATGGCATGGCAGAATGTTCATAAGCACTTCACTGTACAATGCTATGCCCAAATCCTAGCCTATAAAAGGGCATAGTGTTTGGGCCAGCTGTACACCATATCATTATAAATTACTGCCCTTCTGCACAGAACATGCTGACCCTCTTTATTAACATACAGTCTCAAAGACAAGGGCAACTACTGCACTCTGGGGTGCTTTTTGGTGTTTACCTCCATTGATATACTGTACTGTCTTTTTATCCAGTCTGAACCAGGTCTGGGCATGCTTAAAAAGCATTGATATTGTGTAAGTATGTGTTACCAAGCCAGTGGAATTAAAATATATTTAAATGCGTTGCTCTTAAATAACTCAGGTTTGTAAAGTTAAGTCACAGGACGCTTAATATGCTATAACATTGAAAACACCCTGTCCCAGCACAAGTATGAACTTAATCTGTTGCTAGGGACTAATAATACAGGCAGCCATTTCCTTCAAACTACAGATAAAACAGGGAATCTAAGGGTTCTTTCCCAGGCCATGATCACTTTCAATAGTACTGCTGTTTGGAGCTGGATATAGGCAGGTGGTTGCTTTGTTGTGAGAATAATACTATGCATTTCTACTGAGATCTGGACAGGATAAGATCTCAGCACAGCCACTATTCACATAATAATGGGTGATTCTGAGATACAGGAAAAGGGCAAACATAGATACGAGTGGCAAACTAATAACAGTGATGGACTCAGAACAAGGAAAATGGAACAACCCTTGATTTCTGGGCACAGGCACCTTTATAAAAATAATACCCATTATCAGGATATGGTGAGCAACTTTAGACGTGAGCAGTTTAATTTTAAAGAAAGTATTTGAAATTAGGACACTGGAACAGTTACAGAAATAAGCTAATTTTGTATAATGTTACAGAGTATGGGGTGTTGGGGAATATATGAAACAAACAGGTAATGCAGTTATGTGCATGATTTTCTAGTGTAGCTGGGGAGGTGTAGACATACTGATTGCAAAATGGAATAAGCACCATGCTGTACATTCTGATTTGTACAGTCAAATGGAATGTACATCCAAGTTTTACAGGGACATCTCATTATCTATTCATGACATATGCACCATGATGTCAGGCACAAGGTGGATCTTGGTTGCATACATTGAACTACATGTGCATTGTGTGTAATGTTTATATATCAACCTGCAAGATAACTGAACTATTACTTTTCTTTCTGGCTGCAAATCATCTCACGATGATTCTGTCAGAAAGTCGCCAATAGTTTCCCAGGAAGTGGAAAGAGGGAAAGTCTGAGTACAGTTCCTTCTTGCTGCAAAGATGGGAAAGACAAATATTTGCTCCTTAAGGAGAATTTAGGATCAAACATAGATGTTATGCAAGGAGAGACAGAGGAGAGTTAGGGAGAGAAATGTAAACACTTTCACAATGCCCCTTAGCTTCATAGTATTTTCAAATGTTACAACAAGGTGAAAAGGGAAACATCCTTAAAGCAAAATAGACTCAAGCTGCCTTAGAAGCATTATGATAAACACTGTAAGCTAATTTGAGACCTAATCCGATCAAATAGGTTATCAGGCTTCCCCTTTTCTACCATACTATTGTGATTCCCTACATTCCATCCATCCATTCATTCAAAATCCCATTTTCCCCCACTTTTACAAATGGGATCAAAATGTCACATCAACAATGACCATCATCTAGAGCCAATTTTCACAACACTGGATGATTAGCCCTGACACATTTCACCCTACCCTTAGCTTATGATGTCAAGTCAAGGAGGGACTGACAAACCATTTAGGTTATAGAACCAAATAACTAGGCTGGCCAGCTTAGATGGAGGGAGGTGCTTCTTGGCAGTGGATAAAAATCAATCATTTAGTCAATCAATCAGTTAGTCAGTAAGACAGTCAGTTCTTGTCACGTGTATGCATGTGTTTCCTGGCAGACTGCCACCAAACATTTTAGTTTAAAACTCAGTTGGAAGCATACCAAAGGGATGTAAATGGCGTGAACTACTCAGGTATCCATTTCTGAAATCTGTTCATGTAATTGCCTGGATGTTGAGTGCAGTACTGTATGTTATCTTAATCTCTGGTGCAATGAAAAATGTAATACATTTCTGAGCAGCCTCTACTGCTTTAAGTCCTATCTACCTTCAGAATGTATGGAAAATACGTTAATGTCTTCTTGCCTCTTGAATTCTTCTATGTCCATCTGACTGTTATTTGTGCTTAAACTAGTTCTCGTAAATGTTATCAAATGTGACAATATAGCCAACTGCAAACATTAACACTGCCTTGCTCTAAGAACACAAATATAACAAAACATAACCAGCAGACTTACATCACTTCATCTTAGTTTTGCTTTAAGATTACTTTATAATAATTCCACTACCACTCCCTGGTGTTTACAATGGCAGACACATCTATTATTTCTACATCTTGGAGTAGAAATGCCTTTAGTGATTGTCTGTTTAGTTGATAATTTTGCTTCACAAATGCTATATAATAACTGACCTACTGCTCTCTGATCTTTACAATGGCAAGTCTGTCCAAGAGACCTTTAGAGATTGTCGACGTCATCATCAGGCCCCCTTTCTCCCACTTTTACATGGGGTCAGGGTGTCACATTAATGCTAGTCAATGTGACCAAATCATCTAGAGCAAGTGTTTACATCACTTGGAGAAGACATTAGTGCACTAATATATCTCTTATGTCTTCTTTGTCTTTGAGCAGAAAAGTCTTTGGAGATTGTAGAGCAATATGTGTGTATATACCTTTAAGAAGCTATCCAATGTCATGCACAAGTGTATAAATACTGAACACGTGTGAGCCGGACTGACATTTTGTAGTTAGCTGTTGAGATGTAAGCATGTATGTATGTATGTATGTAAGCTCTGTTTGTTAACTAGTTTGTTAGTATTTAATGATGCTGCTATCCATTCTGATGTGTTTGTATATATTAAAGCGTCTGAACAAAAACCCAAGCTTTCTTGTTATATGTGTTAAAGATGAACGAGCGACATGGTGTCAGAAGTGGCGTGTCTAAAGGACATGGAGTCAGGACCAGCATATCTTAAAGGACATGGAGTTAGAAGAAGCATACAAAAGGGGCATGAGGTCAGAAACGACTTGGCTAGAATGACTTAAAGCCCTTGTTCAGATGCTGGTGTGTAACATTTCACAAAATAAGTCAGAAATGAATTTCAGGTATTAAAACTTGCTCAGCCCTATTTCTTTTCACAAAATATGAAACCAGGCATACAGAACATTCTAAATAATTTTTGCATAAACAGATATGTATGATATTGATAGAAATATTCAAATTACTGTGGAAAATGTTTGAAATAAAGTCCAAATTGCATAATATGAATAAAATAAGGGAAACAACCTCATTTTCGCAAAGCACATGTATTTTTCATATTAAACAAAGATATCAAAGTTATTAGCCGTGTATAAAGTGTTTGCATGTTTGTGCAGTGTTACAGTAAGCTATTTCCTAAATGTACAACCATTACCAAACATATTACACAAAGTAAAGTATTGTGAAATGTTTATTGTGCATTTGAATGTTGTAACAAGCTCACAGGACTGTTTGTCCATACATCATTTCAAGAGCCATATTTTCAGTGTGTTTGTGTATACTTTGTGGGCATGGAAGATGGCTTTTGAAAACCCAATGCAGTTGTGTTTGACAGTAATATTGCTGAGAACTGGAGAGTGTTTGAGCAAGAGTACAATATTTTCATACAGGCTGTATTTTCTGATGACTGTACAAAGACGTTTATTTTACTTAATTTAGCTGGATCAGAAGCCATTGAAAGGGAACGTTCATTTGTGTATGCACTTGCTGTCTATACCAGACAGGGGAAAAACCATCATATTGTTGTACAGGCTGATTAAAGGGAGGAACCAGAGTGCTTAAAACATAAATTTAGAGAAATGTGTATCCCCCAAACAAATGTTACAATGGATAGGCACTTATTTTACACAATGGATCAAAAGCCTGGTGAAACTTTTGCAGCATGTATAACTGACCTGAGAAACAAAGCTAAAACATGCAGATTTGGTGACTTAATGGATAAGATGATAAAGGACAGAATTGTGTTTGGCGTAAAATATGATGCTGTGAGAAAAATGTTGCTTTGTGACAGTGATTTAACTTTGAATAAGGCCATTGAGATATGTCAGATATACGAGCTCACAGAAAAATACACAAATATGCTTACAAATGAGAGCAGCTTCAGAAGGCATAGTAATAAAGCTCATATTGATAGTATGCAGCCAGTTATTAAGAGAAACAGGCCTAAGCACATGACAGCTGTAATCCCTACAATATTCACTGGTAAGCCCCAGGACTTTCTAACAAACTCCACAAGTCACACAGTCTCAGTGAAGCCTAAGAGTGAGTCAGCAAACTCAAACCATGTGCCCCAACCCAGTTTCATTGTCAACTGTCGTAATTGTGGTGGTAATCATAAATCTAAATGGGAGAAATGTTTAGCATCTGGTCAACGATGCCACAAAAATAATAAATGGAATAATTTCAAAAGATTTTGTAAATCAAAAGGCCCACATTCTTTTATTGAAAGGGAACATTTTAAGAAATGAGCTGATCAGTTAGACTGTGGCAATTCTACTCTTTATGTTGATGGTGTGTCAGTGTTTCATGAAATGGTCAATGCAGCAGATTTAAGGACAAAAAATGAAGTATTTTTGTACTGTTCTGATAAATGGCAAATCCACAGAGCTCAAAGTTGATATTGTTTCAAAGTGTAATGTTATGTCAGCAGAAACATTTGCCTGAGTATGTAAAGGTGAAAGGCTTGATTTGGCAAGGTGTGTGAAGTTTGTTGCTTATGGAGGTGAAGAAATTCAGACCGAAGGCTCAGTAGTGCTTTCATGTTATTCTGCTGGTAGGAGCTACGACTTATTATTTTATGTGGTCAAGAGGAATGTCCAGTCATTATTAGGGTTCAGACACAGTTTGAAAATGGGACTTCTTTCATTTAACAAGGAAGTCCACCATGTTAGCTTAAAAGATCACTACTCTAATTTTGCTCAGGACATTTTTTTCTACTTATGCTGATCTTTTCAAAGACAAACTAGGCAAATTTCCAGTTGTATACTCCATGAAGTTAGACCCAGAGGTCAGTCCAGTTATCAGGCCAGCACATAACGTTCCAATAGCCATGCAGGACAGAGTCAAGGCAGAGTTAGATAAAATGGTGTGACAAGGTGTGATTTGTTGAAGCTCCAACTGAATGTGTATCTTCCATGGTGGTAGCCTCAGAAAAGCTCAGATGACATCAGAATATGCACTGATTCACAAGACATAAACAAAGCACTTAAAAGACCTCATCATCCAATGCACACAGTCAAAGAAGTCACAACCTTGATGCTACTATTTGTTCTGTCTTAGATGCAAAGAGCTTATTTTGGCAAATTCAACTTGAATAAAAATCATCATTGCTCACTACTTTCAGTACTCCATTTGGTAGGAACAGATTTTTGAGAATGCCATTTGGAATAAATCCTGCAAGTAAGTCTTTCCATGAGCAATGGAGCACATTTTTTCTGGGTATCCTTGTGCTATCATAGTAGACGACATGCTGGTAGAAAGTCGTGATGAAGATGAACATGACAGAAACCTCAGAAAAGTTCTAGAAAGGGCATGTTAAGTAAATCTTAAGCTCAAGTACACAAATGCAAGTTCAGGCTACAAGAAGTTATTTATGTTGGTTATTTATTTACTAGTACAGGACTATGACCGGACCTTTCTAAGCAAACAACTATTCTCGAGATGCCAGCTCCAGACAATGTTTAAGCCCTGCAAAATTTTCTTGGCATTGTCAACTACTTAGGCAAGTTTATTCCAGACATGAGCCAACTTTCAGAACTACTCAAAGAGCTGACACATAAAGATATATCCTGATCTTGGTTAGAGCAACACCAAAGAGCATTCAAAGTCCTGAAAAAGAGAATTGCTAGCCTACCAACTCTCAGATACTGCGATGTTCACAAACCAGTTACACTTTCCTATGATGCTTCAAAATTTGGTCTTGGTGCAGTTATTGCATGAGAGGATCAACTTGTTGCCTATGCACTGAGAACTCTTACCCAAAATGAGATGCAGTATGCCCAGATCAAGAAAGAATTTTTGGCAATTGTGTTTTCATGTTTGAAGTTCCATGATTATGTTTATGGTAGACAGATCCAGTTCAAAACAGACCACCGACCATTAGCCACAATCTTGAGAAAGCCTATGCATTCAGCTCCAACCAGACTGCAATGTATGATGCTGAAATTGCAAAAGTACAATTTCAATCTTGTATGTAAGAAAGGCAAACATCTTTATCTTGCTGATACATTATCCAGATCACGCAGAAATTCCAATGAGAACCTTGATTTTGAAGTCATGTAAGTGAGAAATCTTTCTTCCAGATGTCTTGATGAGCGGAGAGATCATACAGCCACAGATCCAGTTTTACAAAGGCTCAACCGCTTTATCAGTCAAGGATGGCCATCAAAGCAATCTAGTTTATCTCAAGAAGCATGGCCTTATTTTCCATACAAAGATGAAATTTTGTCTGACAATTGTATCATTATAAAAGGTCCAAAAGTAATTGTTCCAAAGTCCTTGCAACCAGAGCACATTACTATTTTGCATCGTGGTCACCCAGGAACCAAATCTACCAAAATAAGGGTGGCTAGTCTTTTGGCTTTCATAGGTTCATAGGTAGGTACTAGGCTATTGGCCCTAGGGCCTATATAAGTCTAGCCAAAAATGTACCCTGGCTTTCGCCACCCAAGAAAATTATTTTCCTGTGCCCCTGTCGAGCAGAGCCATAGAAGTGATTCCCGGGGTAAATTTCCTATCTCCTATCCAATCATCAAGATTTTTCTTGAAGAGTGCTAATGAGGAGCTCTGTTTGACATAGATAGGTAGTCTGTTTCAGAGTATGGGAAGTCTCTGGGACAGGAATCTATCCATCCAGCATGTTCTGTTTATTGTGGTGACAAGGTTTAGGTCCCTAGAGCATGTAGCTTGGAGGGATTGGGATTTCTTTAAGTGGAGCATGTCCAACAGCTCTGGGTTTGACATAGCTTTGTATGTTAGGCAGAGATCGCCTCTGAGTAGGCGATATGCGACGGAGTAAAGCTGGAGTTTTTTGACACGGTCTGCGTAAGGCATCTGTTTGAGTCCAGTAATCCTCTTTGTGAGGTATTTCTGTGGCCTTTCCAGTTGTTGTAGATGTCTTGTGAGGTACATACCAAAAGGGGCGTTGTACTCTATAATGGGTCTAATGAGTGATGAGTAGAGGGGAACAATGACCTCTTTTTTTCTGAATGAGAAACCTTTTGTGATGAGGTGAGCCATGTAGAAGGATTTCCTGACCACTGTGGCAATGTGATTATCAAAGGAGAGACTACTGTCCACCTGTGTCCCAAGGTCTCTTATCACATTTTTGGCATTAAGTAGACTACCAGCTATGTGGTAGTTCATGGGTACAGAGTTTTTACCAAAGGGGATGACAATACACTTTTTGGCATTGAGCTTCAGGCCATGGCTTTGACACCAGGCATCTGTCTCAGTGAGGCCCTTTTGTAGTATGTCCACATCATTAGGAGTTTCGACTATGGCTCCTAGTTTGCAGTCATCTGCAAACTTTGTTAGTCAAAAACCTTCTGTGTTAGCCTGTACTTCAGAGAAGTAGATACCAAACAGGAGAGGACCCAGGACTGAACCCTGTGGTACTCCACTTGTCACTGGTCTTAAGTCGGATTTGTAGTCTGCTACTTTCACAGTGTGGTTTCTGTCCATGAGCCAGTTGGCAACCCATGTCATAAGACATTGAAAGAGCACTTTTATCATTTTCAGTGTGTAATACTACATAACCACATCAGCAGAAGGAACCAATTCAGCTTAACCAGATTCCAGAAACACCTTTGTTGATAGTATCCACTGATATCTTCGAGTGGAATGGTCAACATTATAGGTGTTAGTAGACTCTTTCTCCAATTGGTTTGAGATTGACTTACTTCCTAACCTAGCATCCAGGACTGTCATTACTAAGATGAAATGACATTTTGCTTTTCATGGCAGTCCACACAAAGTTATTTCTGACAATGGCACACAGTTTACAAGCCAACAGTTCAAAAGATTTGCTGAAGAATGGGACTTTACTCATGTCACAAGTAGTGCAGAGTACCTGCAATCCAATGGTGTGGAAGAACATGGAAATAAAAGTGCAAAGCAATTACTAGAGAAGTCAAAATGAGATAATTGTGATGTTTTCCTGAATCTCTTGAATCTCAGAAATATTCCTCGTTATAAATCTTGGTTCACCTGCTCAGAGACTTCTGTCAAGACAAACCAGAACCACATTACTAATCAGTAGTCAATTGTTGGTTCTGTGTGTCAAGTACAATAGATCAGTAAAAGCCAATCTGTTGAAGAAGTGTTTAGCCCAGAAGTCCTACTATGATAAGACCAATATACTGCTCAATCCATTACAAGAGGGAGAAATGGTACGGATGCAAAAATCCAAAGGTTATGATCAGATTGGTGTCATAAAGAATATTGGCCCAGAGCTGAAATCGTACATTGTATAATCAGAAGTAGCAATTTTTAGATGGAAGTGGAAGCATTTGAGACCGGTGTCTGAGCCTATACCATAGCACATAGCCTGTGAGAAAGACTCTTTATCTCAGAGCGAGTTGTCTGGTATTCCAATTCCAGGGGAAGTTCCAGAGGACATTCCTGTTCCTCTGACTAATCCAGAAGTCCCTGATACGATTTGTGCACTGTAGACTATCCTTGTTGTTAAGTTTGGTCCCAACTGTTATGCTACGAGATATAGTTGAATCTCTAAATCCTGTAGCAAATATGAAGCAACTTGGACATGAACATTGTGTTTTGTTTCTAATGTACATAGTAATGCATGTCTATCTCTGATGCTGTTTTACATAAAGGGCAATCTTTTTCATAGGGAGGATGTAGATCAGTATATGTGTATATACCTTTAATAAGCTTTCCAAGGGCTTGCACAAGTGTACAAATACTGAGCATGTGCGAGCCTGACTGCCATTTTGTAGTTAGCTGTTGAGATGTAAGTATGTATGTATGTAAGCTCTGTTTGTTAACTAGTTCATTCATATTTAATGATGCTGCTATCTATAGTGATGTATTTACACACATTAAAGCATCTGAATGAACCCCCAAGCCTTCTTGTTATATACGTTAGAGATGACTGAGCAACAGAAATGGCCTATTTAACTGATGCACTGGCACGGTATCAAATGATCTCCTTGAAATAAATTGGAGAAAAATTGAAAAAAACTGTACTCAAAAGAAAACATAAATACCTGGTATTTAACAAACTGATCTTGTAAATGCAATAAAACTTAATGGTTCTACCATAAACCCTCCTTTACTTTCCCTATTTCAGTAATATATGGACAATGAATTCAAGACCCTCCTCTATAATAGTTGAATGTGAACTATTTTTGTATGTCCTCTTTCTCCTTAGTCCTCAATAGCCTCCCCTGATTTGTTTCCCCATTCTACCAAAGTATCATAGACTGACTTTCCAGCCATACATTCCTCCACCTAAACTAAACAAACACTGGATTGTTCTCTGCTGTCTGTACATGATGGCTATTGTGTACCTACCTCACTTATAATAGGTTCATAGGTTCACAGGTATGTATTAGGCTTGCTACCCTTGTGGGCCATTTTAAGCCTAGTCAGTTTCCCTTTCTGTGCTCAAATTGGCCATATCCATCCGATGGTTGATAATTATATATTACCCTAATGAGAATAACTGGGATCATACCATAGATAATTTGAGGGGGACCCATGCATTGAGCTGTCTCTGTCCATTATTATTGTAGAAGGTAGTTCTAGGGTAAATGTTCTATTTGCCATCCATATATCTAAACAATGCTTGAGTACATTGAAGAGTGAATTTTGCTTTAAATGGATGGATAGTCTGTTACACAGTGATATCCCCTGCAAGTTAAATCTGTCCCTCCAAACTGTTTTCTTGATATTGCAGAAGAGATTTCATTTCCTAGTCTAAATATTTCTGACTTTCTGATGTGTAGAAAATCCATCAGTAATATGTCGGAGGAGGCCTTCTATGCCAGACACCAGTCACGTCTTAGCATTCTGTAGAATACCAAGCATAGTGACAGGACTTGAGTTTGGACATGCTGTTTAGGCCTTCTATCCTTTTAGTAAGGTATCTCTGCAGGTTTTAGAGTTGTTGCCTGTGTCTGGACAGATACATGCCAAAGGCAGCATTATATTCAATGACTGGACTAATGAGAACTGAGTAAAGGGGGACAATGACAGCCCTAGATTTCAACACAATCCATTTGTTCATAAGTTGTATAAAAAAGAAGGACTTTCTTACAACAATACACACGTTGGTCAAAAGTTAGGTCACTGTCTACATAAATTCGCAAATCCTGAACAACAGGGTCAGTTCTTAGGAGTGTATTTGCAATGTGTTAGTTCCTGGGTTAGATGACTTAGCAAAGGATACAGTAATACACTTTTTGGCATTTATTTTCAGTCCGTGCTTTTGGCACCATTAATTTATTTGAGACAAACTTTTCTGCAGGATGGCTAATTCATTTAGGGATTCAATGACTGCTCTTAGCTTCCAGTGATATGCACACTTAGTCAGCCAGAGCCTTTGGTATTGGTTTTTACTTCAGAAAAGTAGACGCCAAACAGGAAAGGTCCTAGCACAAAGCCCTGGGGAACTCCACTGGTGACTGTTCTATTTGTGGAGGTAGCTTCCCCTATTTCATTACCTATGTCCTATCTGAGAACCAGTTGGCAATCCAGCAGGTGACACAGGGGTTTATTTCCAATTTATTTAGCTTTTCTACTATGCCTGAGTGGGGAATTGTGTCAAAATCTTTGGCCAGGTCGAGGTATGCAGTATGTACCATTTTGAATTCATCCATTGCTTTGATGACCTTTTCAAAATAATCCACCTGGTTGAGTAAGCATGACCTTCTCTTGAGAATCCAAACTGAGACTGGCCCACTTAATTAGTCTTTCCATGGCTTTGTATATAAGGGTGATTACACTAATGAGTCTGTAATTGTTTGGGTATGTGAAAGGTACTCTCTTATGCAGGAGAATGACTGTAGGTATTCTCCATTCACTTGATACAAAAGCTGCATGGAGGCTGACATTGAACAGTGATGTTAGGGTAGGAATGGGCTAAATTGTGCTTCATGTTATTTAAAATGCATCCACGGGTATTGTCGGGACCCATTGATGCAGAATTTTTAGATTTGATAGCACTTTTAAGACTTTGTCTTGTGTGATAGCTGGAGGCAAGCCAGTTTCTGGTATATCTTGAGGGACAGACAGAGGGGAGAGGGGGTAAAGTTAGTTACATTTATCAGCCAGTTGGTTCACTGTATCTTCAGCCTGTGTATGTATCATTGTTAGCAATCAGCTCAGCATATTGCTGCATTTGTACTTTTGAGATTATGAACATAACTAAGAAAATATTTTTATTCATTCATTATTCATTTTTCATTAATTGTTTACAATTGTGATAGCAAAAGTCACCATTAATTGTTACTTTGTCATTTAAAAATAATGATTACAGTAAACTCTCAGTTAACCATAACCCAAGCAACCAGTAAAAATATCAAAGAAATACAGTACAGTATGAGCAATTTGGTTTTTCATGTGTTGCATTTTGTTTTCCCCTCACTGAAACATACCTTACATTTTTAGTTTTAGAGTTTTAAAAAGGAAGATACAAATAAATTCCCTCCCTCCCCAACCTGAGAACAAGTCAAACCAAACAAGTCAAATCGTTAAAATGTCAACACTCGCTCTATACTCCATTAGTTTGCATCAGATTGCACATTCTCTCTCCGATCACTCACACACACTCACACACACACACACACACACACACACACACACACACACACACACACACACACACACACACAGTCTCTTCAGCTTTCATACATGCATTCATTCTCTCTCTCTCTCTCTCTCTCTCTCTCCCTCTATTCAATTCATTAAATTCCAATCCACTCAGCATGCCACTTAAAACCGTTCCGCATGCCACACTTTCTAGCAGAAATATACGTTTAAAATATTATTCCAGCCAGACTTTTAGTTACTGTATTTCAATATTAAAATCAAATCAATATGGTGTTTATGGTATGGTATGGTATAGTATAGGGTACAGTATTTGCCAGGTCTATTTTTAATAGTAACTCTCAAGCAACCAGAAACTATACTCTACCAATCCCCATGGGTGCTGGTTAACTGATAGTTTACTGTATTCACTTTTTTGTACTTTATACTGCATTTGTTTGATGTATCTTTTATTTTGAATTAATGACTAATCACTTTTTTTTACTTTGGAATTCATTGCTACACATTTTTTTAAAAGAGTGATATAATTTTAGAATTTAAAGGCTTTTCTACAAGCCTCTGATGAAAATTAATTTTCCCACCTCGACCTCTTAGTCAGTAAGAAAGTTATCAACCAGCTAACTAGCCTTATCACACAACATTTAAATGATTATCCCAGTATCACTTTAGTTGTGTTTTGTAGATGACTGACTACAGAAAAGAAGCAGATGAGTATAGAAAACATCTCCAGATATAACCTGGAAGAAAATAAAGACACTTAATGAGTCATTTTGAGCTTATCAAACAACAGCAGCATCCATATTTCTGGTCTTTGGGAACAACAAAGGAAACCATCCTGGCTTAAACATAAGGCTGTTCAAAATGATACAATTCACAAGTGAGCTGAAATTCATAAAATGAGATTAAAAAATCAGTGCAACTGCTCTGTTATATTGGGCAATACAAGTATAACATGATTTAGGAAAAAATAAGAAGAAACATCAGACTATAAACAGAGGATATCAAGTAAGAAGATAAAGCAAGCATGGCTAAAACCTCACACTGTTACAGTCAGACTAGGCCCAGTAAACCAGCGAAAGATGGCTGCAAACGCTTATATAGCAGTTTCACAGTATATCCCAAACCTAGATGGCTCCTGGTGGCAGCAAAGGCAAGCAAAGTAGTGCACAGTAATAATATACAATAGAGTATGTACAGAAGACATTTTGAAGATTTCACAGACTAGAAAAAACAACAAAGATAAATGGTAAACAGGAACATCTTCAAAGAATCTACCAAAATATGCCGATCCCATATAGTACTTTGTGGTGGTCATGCACAGACAATTCCACTGGCAAAGTATCTGTGGCACACTGTTCTGCATGATGTTCATCAACTCCAACCAGCAGACATCAGATGATACTTTGCAAATATAACAGGTCACAGCAACTAAGATATGTAATACCTGCCTAGATATCATGGTACATCATGTGGTGGAAAGCATCACAATTTTGATACATCCATATAAAGCATAATTTCACTGTGGAGGCCTTTGATATAAAGTCAGTTGTGTCTTATTATTCAGGGCCATAGGTATGCCAGGGATACTGACAATTTCCACAATGGTACTCTGTCTGGTAATCCACAACTGGCTACTATTAGGACCTCATTAAACTTCTAGGTGAATGGTCACATGGTGAATGATCATGACCAAACTCTGAGGTGATATTGTCCTGCAGAATAAAGTCCATTACATAGACAGCCCAAATCACTACCACCTAAAAATGCAGCATATAATAATGAAATGTTGCGCCCCAGCAACACTATCACACCTGTCAGAATCCAGAACTTCCTGTCCATCAGCAGACAATTTCTCCTGCCTCAGACCCCCAAAATTAGTGTTTGGAGTCCTCTCTAGGTTAATATCTAGGCTCACCCTGACTGTCACTGTTGTCCGATGGCACAAGTACACATACTGCAACTGCTTACCATTCTCAGACTCCATCTTGGCCCTTTTCTGCAAATGGATGATGCCATATGTGTGTGATGTAGGTAAAATCAACTGATTTATCTCTGGGAATCTTCAACATCAGAATTCTGGTCTGCTACATCAGTTATGGCAACAGTGATGGAACATAATAAACCAAACAGCTGGAGTCTGTCCAACAGAAAGCTAATATGGAGGCACAGAGCTACCCATATAAGTAAAATGAGATTCTCAGTCTTTTATTAAAGTTCTGATAAGGAAGTTTCTTCCTCCATGACAGGCTCTATCAGTATTTGTGGGAATTCCTTAGTAGTTAGCTTTGTTCCCTTCATAATTTTTAGTAGTTTTATGCACTAATCCCACCACTCATCCTCTTCTGTAAGTGTTGTGCATGGCTGCACTCAGCTTCTCAAAGATGGAAGAGGCAGTAAAGTCTTTCTCACTTCTGTTTTAGACAACATTCTATCTGACCTATTGCTACAATGGCATTGTCTACAGCCATCATTACCTTTTCTTCCCTATAATAGTGCATGTTGCCTGCAAGCTCACTAGTCTGTGGGGGTCTTCTGCTGGCTTTTCCCTCTTCCTACTCAGAATACCAATTTAGTTTGTTTACTTTCTTGTTTCATTTTAATGAAGCATATTGTCAAAGTATTTTTAATGGCAGTACTTAGTTATATGCTCCTTTTTGCTATATTTTTGTAATAAGTTATGCTTTGACATAGTACTTTAGAGTTAAGAAGTTTATAACATAAATTTTTTGAGCTTTTACAATTTTCCTTATTTCTTACAACAAGGAAACTATTTGGCAGTAGGGATTGTCCATCAGTGCTATTTGTCTAGTTTTCTGCTTTCTCTACTTAACAAAATGGTTCTCTTTCTGTAATTCTAGCCCTCTGCTAAACACTCTGTAGCTCTTGATTATATATATATATATATACATATATATATATATATATATATATATATATATATATATATATATATATCTGACAAATGTTCAGTAATCACTGACTGTATCTTGCCTTTTGGTAAGATGCCCCTTTAATTTTCCCTAACAAATAGCATTGTGAAATGTTATAATTATGTAATGCCCACATTATCTGAGACTTGCAATGATCTTTTCTTGCTCTTTTGCATATCCATCTTTAAAACTTGGATCATCTTTCTTCTTGCCATCTATGTTATTCCAAATGCCTACTTATCCCATGATGCTGCACAGTCCTTGCTCCTTTTACCTTTAACATTAGAAGCACCAAGCTTCCTGAAATTGTCTTTCCTTGTCCTTTGCTTCTGTTACAAGTCCAGGAAAATGCTCATTTTTCTGCCTAGAATACCCTGCTTTTATTTTCAGCTGCAATGCTAGCAGTCCACTTTGAGCATTACTTCCTATCTCCACCCTCTCTAAACTAGATGAAAATCATCCCACAGCACCACCAATCTCTAAGTGTTGTGGTCCTTACCAGGACCCAGATTCCACTCTGAGGAATAACTTCCTAAAGATTGCCCCTTTCATATCCTTGTAGCAGCATCTAACATATATATATATATATATATATATATATATATATATATATATATATATATATATACCTAGCTAAAAGGTTCTGAGAAAGCATCTTAAAAGGAAATGCACTCATAAATGTACTTTTGCTTTCCGCAACATGTATCTTGCATTGCTAACAGGAGGCTCCTGAACCACTGCTGACAAGCACCAAGCAAACATGCTGAACCACTGTTGACAAGCACCAAGCAAACCTCCTGAAGTACTGTTGACAAGCCCCAAAAACACCTCCTGAACCATAGGTAATGAGCAACAAGCACACCTACTGTACCATGGGTGATGATCGCCAAGCACACTTGCTGAACCACTGGTGCTGTGCACCAAGCACACTTCCTGAACAGGTGATGATGAGCATTAACCACACCCTCAGACCACTGATGATAAGCACCAAGCACACCTCCTGAACCATTGGTGATGAGCATCAAGCACACCTACTGTACCATGGGTGATGATTGCCCAGTGCACCTTTTGAACCACTGATGAAAGCACTAAGCACAATGCCTTAACCAGTGGTGATGAGCACCAAGCACATCTACTGTACCACTGGTGACAAGCACCAAGCACACCACCTTAACTACTAGTGAGAACCACTAAGCACACTTCCTATACCACTAGGGACAAGCACCAAGCACACTCCCTAAACCACTGGTGACAAGCACCAAACACACCTCCTGAACCACTGGTGACAAGCACCAAGCACACCTCCTGAACCACTGATGACAAACAGCAAGCACACCTCTTGAATCACTGGTGATGAGCACCAAATACTTTTTGTAAGTCAGTCTACTAGAATCTAAGCATGAAAGAAGACACAGTGCCATAGTGTGAGGGGTGGTGTTGAAATAAAGGTTTCAACTACTAGGTAGATTTGGTTTTGTATGCTTTATTCTATAAGTTTGTCTTGACATCATTTTGCACATTCTAGAGCTCTTAGTCAATGATTTGTTTTTGATCTTAGGGAATGGCTGTGTGTCTTTCTTTGGATAATCATTCAGAACTTCATTTCCCAAACCTTTAACCTAGTTGTAAGCAAGTTGTCTTGATCATGTTTTTCTAGGCCTAATCGATAACTAATTACATTTATTCTAGACCTCTTCTGTCAATGTGACACAGGCTAATCCACTCCCTATCATTTTCTACAGCTCTGCTTCTGTAGTAATTCTTACTTGGGTATCTCATTTCTTTTGTAAAGCTGCACAGACAAAAGCGATTTAGATTTAAACACAGCACTTCCTTGAGCTCAGCACTGTCATCTCTGCAGTTATTTCCCATTTCTTTCACTCAGATCATACTGCTCAGTCCACCTTCCCTGTGTTGATACGGATTGCTGATTGGTTTCCGCATGGCTATAAACTACTGTAACTTGATATATTTTACAAACTGGTGCTTTAGCTGAAGACATGATTTGATTAGCTATATACATTTCACTCTTATGCCAATCCATTCTTCCATTGTCAGGCTGTTATGTTATTTACTGCCTTGCCTGCATGCTATGTTTCCATCAACTTCATGAGGTGGAGGTCACACATATATCCTGGTAAGCCTAATACACTGCTGAATTCATGTCAATGAAATGCCAGTGTTGCAGAAAGAGCAAGTTTGAGTGGGTGCCCCAGGAACAGCTGTATTTATTATCCAGTTCCACTTTTGCTGACCATAGATTAGTCTAATTTTGTTTATACTCTACCATAGCTGCATTGTCCCTCCTCATTCCACAGCCTGCTATTTCCTCCTTTCTATTGTTTCCCAAGTATACCACCGTTTCCTCATTGCTAGTCCTCTGTTGCAGTCTTGTTTCCCTAAATTAAATCCTCTACTTTGCATTAACTTCAGTGTGTCTTACTTTTATTCCTTTCTCTTCTTTCTTTCTTGAACCGTTCCATTATTTAATCCTCTAATGTGCTACCAATGTTACATTTTCAGTCCAAAATCATTCCAAATCATTTCACATTTCACAACTGTATCTTCCTCAACATTGCACCTTCATATTTTTAGCATGATTTTAATTTTCAGATTTATTCATTGTTGTCATTCCATCTTCTTTAAACCCATAAAGCTGGCGTGTTTTCTATATAGCTGCCACTTGCCATTTTTCCATTGAAATTTTATTTTACATATCCTGTAGGCATTCTTCCAGTTGTTCTGCTTTCTCTCTTAGATTGTCAGCCTTGTCCACTACTGTTTCAGTTTGCTTTCTTTTTAACCAAAAAGGATCTTTTTTCTCTTCATCTGTCCACATTTTTACTTCCTGTTTAATGCTTTCTGTCATACCCATTATTAAATCGTCACTGATTCATTGTTTAATAAAACATGCCAGTGCGTACTTACTTATGCAAAAATGGTTGGTCTTACTCAGCCTATGGCCTACTTTCAGAGAAGAAATTAGGTGGTGTTTTATATAGGCTTTGAGAACTTTGGCCAAGGCATCATAGAGCACTACCCCTATTCTTTTGGCAGAAAATACCAATGGCTAATCTTCGGTAATAAAATTTCTAGAACGTCTTAGAAACAGTAAATATTGAAATTAAAGATCAAACACCATCTTGGTATATAGATGTGCATTTAGAGGAAAACAAGATTTTTAAACAAATTCAGCAGTTTTCTGGAGATGCACATGATGTTTCTCAGATTCACATGTGATTACAACTGAAAGCATCTGAACTAAGATTATGGATCAAGTTTCTGTAGAAGAAGAAAATGTTAATTGTGGTGATGAGGAAACACTGAACAGGTTAATGTGAAAAAATGCCAGATTTGGATATTTGAATTAATATTGCCTCTAGTTTCGTTAGACACAGTAAAATGGCAGAAAATGAAGTGGGAAATGTGTGTGTAATGGGAGGTAAGAGTAGCAGTCAAAATGGGGTGTTTCCATGATCACAGAAAATGCTATTCAGAGACAAATTAGTTGCAATGATGGATACCTTATTATCATCTAATTTACATGCTCTGAATGGTATGGTGTTACCACTAGTGCTAATTAACACTTTCCTGTTGTAAGCACCTCTGGCAGCCCATGCATCATGTTGGCACAGCCTCCCTATCATTTTCTCAAAGACAGACAGACAGACACACACACACACACACACACACACACACACACACACACACACACACGCACACATATATACAAATGTACATGTGAATACATATTCACCTGAGACTGCTCATCCCACTGCACATTTTCCCACTTGAAGCCATACACATACATTCAGTCACTTCCCAGCACTATCTAAACTCTCGGGTATTTTCCTCTAAAGTGATCACACTCATTGGAAGTAATGGGTGAATGCAAACTTTCAGCCAAGTTAATCACAAAGCTTTTCTTCTTAAGTTCTATGTTTTATGGTTCATTTAACTGGAATTTCTAGACATTAGTTTAAAAGAAAGTCACACAATGTATGCATTTCTTAACTCCTCCCCATCTTCCTTGACATACCTGTCCTTCTTTTCATCTCTAACGTCACTCTTCTTCCACATAATATCCTGATACCATTTATTTATGCCACATTTTCCTATTCCTTCTCTGCCCATAAAACTCCATCTTCTTCCTATTCAATTTACTAGTCAGCTCTTTATCCCCAACCCATCCTCATATTTGTCAGTCTTTTTAATTTTCATTTCTCTCAGATTTCTTTATACTTAATCCCAATAAACCTTGCTAATGAAGTGCTCCTGTCTGTTTTATATAAAAAAAAATCCATAACAGCACAAAGATACTGTGGGTGACAGTGTTGTCAGTTCTCCCTCTTCTTCTTGGTCATCTAATACCCCTCTTCTTAATGTGTTTAAATAGGAGTCCCATATCATTCTAACCCATATTTCTAGTAGTACCTTTTCAAAAGCATTCAGGAAGGATATTGACTATAATTATAGTTTTTGTTCTATCTCTAATAAGAAATCTTTATAGCAGATACATTTTCTTTAAAAACATTGAGTACAACTTTGAAAGATTTCCTCTATAAGCCTGTTAATTGATAAAAGCATTCTTCCTAATAAACTTGGATCAAAGAAATATTTTATTGTCTGATCATCTGGCATTTGCTTATAAACTAATCTAGTTTTTATTAGCTGTGTTTTGGACTTTGGTGGAAAGTAGACATGGTCCTGGAAAAGATGGGTGCTAGTGGTAAATTTATTAAAGTTACCATTAACTATGGAGCACAGATATATAACTTCAAGAATGGTATCTTCATTAGTGCTTTCCATTTAAAACATAAACATGGGTAAGTATGACAGTATAAAATTCACCTGTTCCTTCCCCTGATTTGAAAATAACATTAAAAGTAATTACAGGGGTCTATATTACATATTTGAAACCACAAAAAGTTGAATATCTCTTCATCTACCACTATTTGTTGAATCTGTCGATGATTGTTTTCCCACAGTAAGTAGCCAGTAGGCCATCATTGGGAATTTGCTCTTTCCCCCACTGTAGCTGATCTTGGAGTTGGTATATTTAGTTAGGGGGTGCAGCTGTTTTATTGCAGATGGTAAGCTGGCCATCGTGTTACTTACAGTGGGAAAGATTTTCTTGGTGCGATCTCTTGATGGATTCACATTCGATAAATAAGAGTCAAGAGGTATTTGACCTTTTGTGGTTTCGATAATGTAATATAGACCTGTAATCACAGTTGCATTTTAATCCCTGAAGGAGTCTGTCCTGTCCTTTTCCCTGTGCATTTGTATATTTTTAAATACTGATTACAACATCTACATGTGCATTTTTGCTCCAGGCTTCAAATTTCTATAGGTAGGCTGCAGTTGGTAGACCAATGTGGTTTTATAAATTGATAAAGGGCTTGAGGATGTGATGAATGGGACAGTGTCCATACTTTTCTTAGAATTTGGAACTAAGAAAGATCTCACTAGTCTTAGATTAAACTATTTATATCAAGCATTTTGGACATTCACATTCACAGAATCTTATGTTGAAATTCTGCAGTGTCTCTGTGAGTGTGCACCAACTGTTTTAAATTTTACAATTTTATTTTTGAGCAAGTAATAATTGGATGTGGCATAAAGCAGGAGCTTTTCTGTTGTACAACAAGCTATCTGAGTATAAATGAATACTGTGGGGAACTAATGGGGAGAAGACCCATAAGGTGAATCTTTTACTGATGATATGCTGATTTTAATGAGATCTCTCTAACAGTCAATTGTTTTGCTCTGTGTGTCCTAGTGAATCAACATGGTTTAATTGTGGGATATTCTGTTAATCATTATAAAACAGAGGTAGCTGTAAAGATCTGTGATCTGTTTGAGTAGGTAAGAGATGTCTCAGCAGTCCAATTGTCTCCTTAGTCTATCTGATATTTAAGGTTCAGTTTACTGTGTTCCGGAATGGCAGAAAGAAATTATAAGGCTAATAAGCGAATTTAAATGCTTTGTAACAAATGCATTTGCAATTAGTACGATAAGTATTGGCTGTATGCATGACACGTTTCCTTGATAGCTATATGTAAGTAGTTTGACTGGACTTATACCCCATGCATTATATATCTCATTGAAAAACAGTGATTTTATGGCTAGTATGATTTCCACCAAGAATTAGAACTTTTAAAGTTTTTCATCTGTATATTCAGGGGTATTAGGCTTGCTAGACTTATTAAACTACATATATGTTTCCAATTTAATGATCCAGTTACATTGGCAGGACCTTCAGGCCTCTTTATGATGGACAGCTAGAGGCCAGGAGGCTTTTGGTTCCCCAACTTTAAATTAACTTAAGCCAGCTAGTACATATTTTTTGATTGTAAAGGAAGCTACAGGAATGTTTAGGATGCATATACTATGGGCCTATATTCATAACTTCTGTCTTTTCTGTAAATATATAGATTACTTGCAGTCAGAGCTGAACAATGTCAAGTCCTGGTTAAAGAAGTTAGGATTGGTGAGAGGTTTGCAACTGTTTTTTGTGAGGTCCTGCAACCATTTTTAGTACTTGATGGCAAGTTTGGTTTATCTAACAGGGACTTTTATAAATATTTGCAATTATGGCATTTAAATTATTTTCTTAATAAAACTGAGGCTGGTCTTGATACATGAAATTAATGTAATGCTAAGCAAATTGCATTTTGAGGATGATCTCTTCTAAGGGTTTATTTTTACAGTTACTAAAGGGTTTGACAGACATAACTAGACTTTGTTCTCCATTGTTTTAAAACATGGGAAATAAAGCTGGGATATAGATTATATAAATTATAAACTGAAAAAAAGGAGGAACTTTTATCTCTGTTTCAAGATAATATAGGGGAATTTGCAGTAGTGTATCTACTGTTGGACGTTATTACTTTTGTATTTTCTGACCACCACTTGCAACGCCCTTCATGTTTCCTTGACATCAAACCATGTGCGGACTTAGCATATCAATTAGAAAAGAAATGGTGTTATGTAGATTAGGGTTGTCTGTAGTTATCACAGTAGTAGAAAGACTGCAGTATCAATATGTTAGTATAAGTGGATGAAAATATTTCATATCTATGTGAAAGCAAACCAACTTACCAACTCCGTAAATGCGACAAGTTAGGGCTTCTAAAGAGATTCACTTGCTGAACACTTGTGACAAAACACAAAATATGTGATCTCGTATAATAAGAAAATGGAGTAAATGTATATTAGGTGATATTTAGCTATCAGTGTTTTAAACAAGAGGGATGTCTTGATGTATTTTTAAATCAGATGATGAATGTTATATTGTTTCATGATTATATTTTGGTTCTGTCATGTCAGGAATTTATGGGGAAGAAGTTTGCTAAAATTCTGTTTATATATGTATATATCTTTATATCCATTGAGAGAGAGAGAGATTTGCATGCATTTGAGAACATCTTTACTCTTATTCTTCCTGTCTGGCTGGAAGATTTTGAGAGCAGGTATGGGTGAAATATCATTTGTTCCAATGCGTATATTACATGACATGTTTAACATTGCTTCAATGCTGCTAAAACCACTTTTGTAGAATATGCTGTGTCATTTGATGGCAACAGTCTGTTGAATAAAAAATTAGGTGGCCAAAAAGAAAATGAATACAGTAGGTAACAGATGCTGCAAACATGTAGTGAAAGTAAATTTTTCTAAATTTTGAAAAATGTCAAATGTAACATTCCACAGTCAGCACAGAAAAACAGCAGACCACCCATGCCTTAGTCTTACTAACTTGACAGTATCAACCATAACCATAAAAACTGCTCCATGGCACTGAAAGATAGAGCCTTAAATGTGGCACAGAACACCAGTGTTTTATTATTGGATCCAGTCCCTGAGAAGTCAGCTTGGGGATTATGTATGAGGACAAGCATTTTTGATAACTTGACAATCCTTGGGGATAGTTAATAAATTTACCAGAGTACAGCAACCTACAGTAAAAAACATAGGATCCAACCTTCCTAAAACAAGTGGAGAGAGATCTACGATTATCTGTTTGTAGATGTAAATCTGTAATAGGAAACACACAAAGAATTGGTGAATTAAGTTCCTCTCAGTAGCACAATGTAGAATATGTAAAAAAACAAAAGAGGTAGCAAACATGGTCCACGGAGTATAAAACAAACTGTTTATTAAAACAAAGTAAGTGCTTTCGCATCTGCAAGGATGCTTCTTCAGACTTTCAACAACCTAATAGATTCACTTCATTATATAGTTTGCTCAATACAATTAAATATGCGAATCAATCAATTATCTCAGTGATTCATACAAAGTGCTACACAAAAATAAATCTACAGAATCTAAAAAAACTAAGCTTCATGCCTAAATATTTCATGCATTAATATGTGATATATATATAATAATAAAAAACACATTAAATAAGAACCAGCATGAAAAATAAATACAATATAAATGTAGAAAAAACATCATGTATTGAAAATGCATATATAAAAAGATATATATGAGAAGCTGCATGATACTACTCACTTATACTATAAATAGTTTACCTATATATCAAAAATATAAAATATAAATGCACATGGACCCAACTGTCTCTCACTAACATTAAAAAATAAAAATAAAAAATGATGCGTCAAGCCTGTAAATAATTATTACATAGTCTGATGTTGCAAAAGAAAACAAAGAAAGAAGAAAACGAATTAAATAAACTCTGTCAAGATAATATAAGAACCTACTCACTAAGGGTACAGTAATGCATGAGGGGGTCTATCTAATAGGAAGGGCTTAGTTATGATTTTGTCATTTAAACAAGGTTTATAATGAAGCAAAGTATATAATGAAGTGAATCTACTAGGTTGTTGAAAGTCTGAAGAAGCGTCCTTGCAGAAGCAAAAGTGCTTACTTTTATTAAACAGTTTGTTTTATACTCCATGCACCATGTCTGTTACCTCTTTTGTTTTTTTTACATAACTCTGCATTAGCTTCATTGCAGCTCAGGCATGAGACAGGTCAGACATTAGGGCATTAAAAAAGAAAAAAGGAAAATCTGAACGATCAGCAGATAATAACTCCCCTCACCTTAGCTCTTGCCTATTTGGCAAAGTAGATTCAGACAGCCAGTGGGATGGAATAATTGGTGAACTGGAAAAGGAAGGATTTATGGTCAATGATGTGGAAGGATTAAAAAAAGCAATAACCATGTTCTTCTTTCATTGCTAGCTGTTATTATGAAGTTTAGATGAGCATTTTTCAAAAACATTTGTTCAAAATGAAACATAATTGCCAGAACAGACACTAATGTGCATGTAAAGTCTAACAATTGGTATAACAGACATTTCAGAAATCTACAATCTCTGAATTGCATGTGTGATACTTGGGTCTATATCACTTTGTCAAAAAGACTAACTGTTGAATCCCCATTCATTAAACTTAATCCATCAAAAGCTAAATCCATCTAATGTTCATTTATGTAAACTTTTTCCCAGAGAAAAAATACTAGTGGGCCAACCTAGCAACCATCACAAAAAACACATTATTTAAAACCCACACACCCCCTTATTAAATATTCCAACTCTGAGATCACACTACATTGGGGAAGAAGACAGATTCCTGATGATGGCCAACTAGCTTTTTCCCTGGGAAAAAGTTGAGAAAATAAATGCTTGATTAATTTAGCTTTTGATAGATTAAGTTCGACAAATAGGGGTTCTATGGTTAGTGGCTTCAAGAAAGTGATATAGACCTGTGATAACCATCTCTTGGCAGATTTGCATCATAGCACTTAATACATAACCATATTGCTTACATTAAAGATTTTCATTATTCTGAGACAAAAAATCAAATGTTTTAGTTCTCTGTGATGTCAGAAGCATGCCAGTAAAACTACAAATACCATAATGCAACCATAATACAAGTAACATGGAGATGAGTTGACATTCCAGTTGATCCCCTCCTTACATCTGGGAACAAACACGAACAGGCTTATCCATGCTGGAAAGAGTCTAAATGTCAACATTTCCCAGGGTGGGATTTAAATAGTTCACTGTTTATAATTTAAACAATATGCTTGTTTGTCTTGGTTCAGTACCTTAAGGACTTGTTCCAATAATTCTGCTGCTACAGAAAACTACAAGCGGTCAGCTGCCAGAAATGAACATTTGTTCCAGCACAAATAATTCAGAAATCAAAGATAAATATATGTCAGCATCATGGCCATCAGCATTGTGATAAAAAGTTAATTTCATCTACATATTTGTCATTTAAGCTGAAGCAGAAATTACCATCCCCATTATTTAGTAAATGCGACTGGCAAATAATAAAGACAGATTAGTCTGACCAACAATATCATGGGTACCTACTTTTTATTCTTGCTGGCTTGTTGTATAAATCCCATGCTGCTTTCTTATATCTGGGTTAAACTCATTTTAATCATTCACATAATCAGTTAAGCGCTCTAAATGCTATTCTGTATAATGAGGAATTATATGAAATTATAAAATAATAGCAATTGTTGATGCTTGCTGTGTTCCACTGATATAATAGATTTATTAGACCTTTGAAGACTTTGAACAAGTCTACTTCTGTATATCTGCAGTACTATCTCTAGCCTGGTAATGAAAACTAACTTTATTTAATACACAATTTGAAATAATTATACAAAGTAAGGTATGGCTGTGTCTCCAAAACAAATAAGTTCTCTATAAAGGCAGTTTCTGAGAATACTGATGCTGATCATTGTGCAGACCTAGTGTATGCAAAATATCATAGACAGTTAGCAGCTCAAAAGCTTTCCCTGAAGATACTTAGGTGCCTGAAGAAGAAGCCATGTGAACATAAACACATGATGAGGAGACAGTCAGAGACAGACAGAGAGAGAAAGAGATGGATCGAGGCTAATAAGTACATATCAAAACACATCTATCACCTTGCAAGGCAGTATTGTTACATTAAGAGACAGGTGTTTAAATAAAAAAAGTCTGACAGAGCATTTGATGTAACAGCAGGATAAACAGAATGCTCATTCTAAAGTAGAACTATTGTGAAACATAATGATAAAATTCAGGAATATATGAACAGACAATTCTGCTGAACAGATGGAAGGAATTACCAAGCATTTAGGGAAATAGTCATATTACAGGGACAAAACTGACAATATCTTCTTTAATTCTTTAACCTTCCTTTAAAAATTGTCAGTAATAATACTCAATGCCAATCTAGTGAAAAGGAGCCCATCATTACATACAATGGATGTAGAGAGTTGAAATTAGTTACATTTTTCTCTAATATAGTAGAATCGATCATACAGCCAGTGTAACTTAACAGCGGCTATATTTCTTATGTTAAGACAAGAGCTACAACAAACAAATGAGCTACACTATGCTTTTCTTTATGCTTGACTGTGCAATGTCTATACAAAGCAAACTAAAAGTGCAGCAAGATATGCTGTAGTTTTTAACTGTTTCTTGTTTAACTTCAGAGTGGAAGATTTACATCTGGTATATGTGCACTTGCATTTTCACTCATTACCCAAGGACTACTCTTTAATTCATGGGATGGTATTCAGAGTTATTCCATTTAAGAGCAATGGATACTTGTGAAAGCTGTGAACAAGTTGCAGCTGAGGCTCAGTTCAGTGACAATAGCTGCACAATGGGAAGCATTTAGAATAGGTTAAAGAGAATATTATGCAAATAATGGAACAAAGAGATTTAAATGAGGAATGGGTTAAATGTCTATAACTTGCTTATATAAATGCATGTCTGTTCTTGCCTTTTTCAGATTCATTGTTGCTTTTTTTAAATTTTTTATTTGGTTTTAAAACAATAGGTAAACAAATCAATTATAAAACAAACAAATAAATAACTATTTACATAGGCCCACAGCTGATCAATACATCCAAGTTATACATATCAACAACAATTAATATTTTTCAAGCAAGTATTTATGTTTAAGCCAAGATTTATATGAATGCGTAATATCTGAAGCTCTCATTTTTATAGTATGCAATTTACTACTGCAAACAATTTTGCCATGTTAATAAATTCAACGCTAGAGGGGTAACTTTACTTTTCCAGTTTTTAGTAATTATGTTTCTGGCTATAGCAAGAAAAGACCAAAGAAGACGCAGTTGGACTTTTGGAATCATTTCAAGAATTGGAGCATTATATAAAACTAAAAAATTAGAAATACTAAATGTATATGACTTAGAACTTGAATGAAGTTATTAATTTCTTTCTAAAGGGGTGATGACTTTGTATTCATATACCATATACATCCAATCAGCTATTCTTTCAGAATCACATCTCCACCATTTAATTCTATTTGATTTATACATAATTGTAATTTTGTTAGGCATGACAAAAGCTCATTGTAAGACTTTCAAAGTGAAAATTTTCCAATATAATGAAGATATGGTTTTATCTACAGATTTGAATATTATTTTGTTATATAAAGAGGTCTTCATCGTTAATTTTTGAGAAATAATTCCAATAGGAATTATCTAAATATGTGAAATCTAACTTAAGAATTTTATAACTTTGTGACAAATACAATTTATTTCTCATTGCATTATTATAGATATTTATTAAGAATTCTAATAATTTGAAGAATGATTTCTTATCTGGGTTAAATATCTTATTTATCTCTATGTTCACAAAGTCTCTAAATATTTGTAAAACTAGCCAATTCTCAAAATCTTGATTGTATTTGGACCTTAAATTTTCAACAGTATATATATATATATATATATATATATATATATATATATATATATACCATTTAAGAGCTGATGCCAATAAATTATGTTAATGTGTTATTTCAATACTAGCATTTTGTTGAAGTTATGAGTTTCTAAGCAGTCATTTGTACATGTAATTGGAAATACAGAAAATAGTAAGTCTTTAGTAAAATGGTTAGAATATGTGAACGTTTGGAAAGAGGAAATTATGTTATTTAATTAGGGAATTAGAAAAGATGGTGTGATTCCATTTACACAAAAATCTTTTAATTACCAGATAAAACTTTTAGGGACTATTTGTTTATGACTGGTTGTGACATTTTTTATTTACTAATAACATTTCTTGATGTATTTGTTTCCATTTTGAATCATAAGATGAATTTATCACCAACACTATAACTTTTACAATTGCTGAAATAGCATACAATTGAATAGCAGGGAATCCTATTCCACCATTACCCCAACCTTTCTGTGCCAGCCAAAGGAAACTCTTGGATTATTAGGATGCCAAATAATTTAAAGCAGAACATTATTTATCTTCTTCATCATTTTTTTGGTGGATTTAATATTAAAGATTGTAAAACAATATTTTAGGGAGAATTACCATTTTAATGTGCATTAATTGCAGGGGCGGCCCGCATCCCCCCACCTGTAGAAGAAAGAAAATAAAAATAAATACAAAAATCAAGAAAATAAAAATAAGTACAAAAATCGCAGACCAAGTAATTGTATTACAAGCAACAAAAAGTGTGTGTGTGTGTGTGTGTGTGTGTGTGTGTGTGTGTGTGTGTGTGTGTGTGTGTGTGTGTGTGTAAAATGCTCCAGTTGCTATATACTAGTGGCTAGAGAAAACACATAGTGGTGGGTAGAGAGTAACTTAGGCTTGAATCCTGTACCTTGGGCACAGGGGGGCAAGGGCCTGAATTCCCTACCCACCACCCTTTGTAAAAAATTTGCAGATTTGTCTTCATATTTGTACTGTTCTGTTCTTCATAAAATCTGTGGTTTCTGTATTTTTGCTTCCTTACATAGTCAGTAGTGCAGTGGTGACCTGGTAGCATTGTTGCCTGACAGTTACAGGTTCTCTGGTTTGATTCTTGGCTGGGGTGCCTTCTGTGTGGAGTCTGCATGTTCTCCCATCTTACAAAGACATATGCCTGGAGTGTTTTGCCATGGGCCTCTGTATTTAAATTGGCTTTTGTTCCAAGTCAGACTTTCATGGTTAACAAATGTTAAATACATAAAAGTAACAGCCATTTGAATTTCAGACTTCATATTCTTCAGAAAGTACATGGTAACACAAAACCTTTTATTCTAGCAATTTGATAAGTTTATAACATGGATATTTAAAATTTGTCCCTATTTTTGGGACTGTATTCCCCTATTATTGGCTTCATTAGGGGTTTTGTACTAAGGTTAAGAACTGTGGTGAGAAGTAAATTCACAGAATATATTTGGGGGCTGTATTCTCTCATTACTGGCTTTGCCCAAGTAATTTTTGCTAAGAGGTTGAGATCTATGGTGAGAACTGAATTCACTGAATATGTCTGGGGGCTGCATTTCCCCATTATTGGCTTTGTTCAGGTGTTTTGTGCTAAGAGGTTAACAGTTATGGTGAGAACTGAATTCACTAAATGGTAGCCATTTAAGTTTCAGTCTTCCTGTCTTTCACAAAACAGATGATTTGACATAGTGGTATGTTGCTCTGACTGTTTTGCAGAGTGTCCTGGGCTCAATGCTTGGCAGTGAAATGTATGGTGGTAGCACAGCATTTTATTTTAGAAACTTTTTGATATTATACAAGCAATGTTTAAAATGTTTCCCTGATTTTTGGGCTTTTGACTGCCCCCAATAAATGTTGGCTTTTTCCAGATTTCTTATGCTGCAAAGTTCACAGATACAGCTGAGTGTTGAGTAGATTTTACAAGAAGCTGAGAGCTGCAGGCGAACAAAAGTGTAGTGTTGCCTATGCTAAGTCTGCTTGCACTGTTAATAGCACAACAGGTACTGTACTTGCTTTTGATGCAGAAGGCTGTGGGTTCGACTCCTATTTTGATGCATTGCTGATACTGTACTGTGTTGTAAAGGGGGTGGATGCTGCAGTCCTTTTTGGTGAAAATACCTAGTAACTATGAACCTGTTATCAGTTTGCCATCCATTCCCTATTGCAATATTATTAGCTTATCAATTTTTTAATGCAACATAGGCAATTTATTCCTCAAGGGCAACAGGCACTTTGTTTATAGATGAAACAATGAAATATAAAGTTCTTTGCTAGCAGCAACCTCTTCATTAGTTACAGATTTCTTTAATGTGGAATTATTTGGATGACTTTTACTTCTTCAGAGATTGTGCATATTTACTGATACTGGTGGACTGTAGAAGTCTGAGTAGACTTTTATGATGAAAATGTTCTGAATTGGGCAGTTTTGTCATTATTGGTGCATGCATTTTTGTTTCATTGTTTACTGGAAAAATGTCCTGAATTGGGCAGTTTTGTCATTATTGGTGCATGCATTTTTCTTTTATTGTTTACAGGAAAAATGTTCAAAACAATAAATTTAAAATGCCCTCTAACAGCTGTACTGTATTGTACAAGGAATATAATTTAATACAGTCAGGAAGGTGTATCAAAGAGCATGTGCATGTTTCATGTGCAAGGGGCCTATGATTTGAAAACAGCCCAAAGTTAATCTTTATCTGCCACTGGCAAAATGTATTTTCTTTGAATGTGGGTTTCAATGCTGTTTCAATTAATGTGAATTTCAAGGACAGAAAAGTTTTAATGCTAAGTCTATTTTCATTGTGAGACTGCATTGCTTTGTTTAGCAGATATCTATTAGTGTTTGTGCTGTAAAATGAAAAATAAAACTTTCAAATCCAAGTCATTACAGAAGTAAAGCAGTATGTACTTTACAGTGTTTATGGTTAATGGGGCAAAATAACCAAGGAATGGGACATTGGAATGGCTGCAGGGGGGAGGCTCCATTTGACCATGATTTTGTGAGGGGGGAAGGGCAGAAAACTCAAAGACAGCTCGGCTGAACTATCTCAACTGTCCAGATTTTTGCAGAATGAATAGAGTTTTCCTTCTTATTTTTGGTTTGTTCCTCATAAAATTTGTGGTTTTCTGGCAAATCATTTAGGAATGAAGTCACTAAATAATGACAGACATTGAGTTTCAGACATCATAACCTTCAGAAAAATGCATGCTAAAGCAAGAATATTCTATCAACTGTCTTAAGTTTATACAAGAGCAATTTTTAGTACTGTTTGTATGTTCCCACAATATATTTGGCCTTGTTCAGATTTCCTGCATTAAGAGGTTGAGAGGTACATGCAAATAAATCGCTTTATAGAATTAGGAATATCCAAACCTCTCAACTGCCCCAATCTTTGCTCAAAATGTTGCTCACCCCCTAATAATCCCTCTACAAAATGACAATTTTGGAAGAAAACGTAGAGGGTTTACAATTATAAATAACTGTAATGATCAGAGTTATAGATTACTTTTATTTCAGAAATGCATGTAGATTCTCCTATTTTTTAGCTGCTCAAGATAACAGTACTAATATTAAAAAGGTGTCTCTTCTTTAACTGGTTCCTAACTCTATTGTGTGGCAATTTTATATTTTTGCATCATATTTTTGGTCCAGTTTTCATAAATTTGTGTTTTTCTGGCATATCCGTGGCAAATCATTAAAGTTTGAGGTTAGAAAACAATGGCAGACATTTGAGTTTCAGATTTCATACCCTTCAGAAAATTCATACTAATGCAAGACCTACTACTATTCTATTATCTTTCTAAGTTTATAAGAGCAATATTTAAAAAGTGCCCTTATTTTTGGGCCTGTGTCCCACTTCTATGCATGGCTTTGTCCAGATTTCTTGCACTGAGGTTAAGAAGTATGAGTGTCAGAGCCATCACTGTCAGCCAAAGACATTTCAAATTGTGACATACTTGTTGCATCCCACTCCCCCATGTAGTGACTCTGGATGTGTCCAAGCAAGGCAAGGAGCAGTTATACAGTGTAGGTGTGCAGAATATTCCCTCATCTGAAGTAGACACAAGTACGGCAGTGGCTTTTCATCTGTCCTTGATTTTGCAGACTGTTCTGGTTTTCTGTCATATTTTTATACTGTTGATTTATTCTTCTTATTATTCATAAAATGCATGCTGTCGCAGTGCCCTGTTGCTCTGTGTTTAAGTAGCAATGCTTTAATGACCATCGGGTAAGCTTGTTGGAGACTGTAAGATGCAAGTAAGATTTAATAAGCATACTGTTAAAGAATTACCAACATTGAAAGCCTTGTTGTTGTTGCTATGCAAAGAATATTTACATAACTAGATAATGTATACGCCTTAGGTATTGAAATGCATATGACAGTATTTGTAATAAAAGACAGGATTACAGTATTTTCAGAAGCTCATTACATTTGTTGGAGACTTGCAGTCATCTTTGCAGGCTTTACTCATAAGCTAAACAGAATGCCAATCTATCATGTGTGGTCCATAACTTGTGCAGTAATCCTTTAAGCAATTTAACTTGAGCTTGTTTCTTGTTTGCTGTTTATTTTTTGCTTTGAACATGTCTTCCCCATGAAAAAAGTAGATAGTTGTTGTCAGACAGCAGGTCTTATTTGGATAAGAAACATTTTTACAAGTGAGAGTATCATAGAGATTGCTATTTTCAGCATGTCACTTGGTCATTTTATAAAGCTGAATATAAATTATAATTAGAACTGCAGTGCAAAGAGAAGTGGTTTGAGTTGAGTGTTACTTGATTTTGACTGGCATTCCAGTAATGTATTTAAAAAGTAATTTATTTTTTCATGCCTCACAACATTTGTGTTTCCATCTAGATATTAAGTAAGCCGATATGTAGCTAAGTAAGCTGTTATGTAGCCAATGTATTGAAATATTTTTTTCTTCTACACTTCATTTTGTCTTGATTGGACTCTCTTAATGACAGTTTGGCACCGAGGGCAGAGTATTTAATGGGTCTATATTAGAACATCAAAGTTTCAGGTCTTTGAATGTTCTAATATCGACACCTAGTAACCAAAAACTGGTAAGACTGAAAATTTAGAACATCTAATTTTTTCCTAGTGAAAAAATGTGTTGTTCCAAAGCACATACACACAACACAAACACACCAAACAAACAGCAATCCACACACATGCACCTAAAATCTTTCATCTAAACCTACACTAAACTGTACATACACCACTATCTACTCATTTACCTTAACCCAAACCCTAACCCTAAGGTCTGTCACTATCGCACACACACCTTACCCGTGGCCTAAACCTAACTTCATGTCCAAACATTCGCACACTTACCTGAACCCCACCATAACTTTCCACCGCAGAGCTGAAAATAATGAAGCGACAGTAACGGACAACCAAATTCTTTCCCTAGGAAAGAATTTGGTTATCTAAAAATTTGCTATTTTCAGCTTTCGGTTACTAGGTGTCAACATTAGAACATTCAAAGACCTGACACTTTGATGTTCTAATATAGACCCTATTTAAATAACGTTCCAGTTGTGGTTTTGAGAATAGCCCCACCCCTTTTTGGTTGGCCACTCCCCTTCCCATTAGCCTCACCCATTCATCTGTCTCCTGCAGCCCCCCCCCCTATAATTTGAAGTCACCAGCCACCACTGATTAATTGTTTTTCCATGGTAAAGAAGAACTTGTTCCAATTTGCGATTAAACTTAATATTTTATCAACAACCTGTTGAAAAATTGTTTGTATCATTTCTTTACTATTTGGCATAATGGTTATACCAAGGTATTTAATTTGATTGCTATTCAAATTGATAAAATTATTATTCACTTACCTCACTGTACGAGGATTAGCTTCTGGGGCAGATTCTCCTGTGGTGGTAGATGATTTTTTTCTCTTGTGGTTCTGAGGCGCTTCTTGTTCAGTTGGATCCAGGTACCTGTGCCAGGTAATTCAGTAGTTCTTCTTTATGGAAAAATAATTCAGTAGTCCTTAGTTATGAAAAAGTAATAAAGACAAGTACTTAATTCCTTTCAAAGTGTAGGTTTCTTTATTAGCAGATGACTGTTGCTTAGAAGACTGAGTATAAGTGGTTTAGTTGGGCTTTTTATTACAGTTTTAGTGGGTGGAGCTAAGGTTGTCACCTCCCATTACATCATAGGGGTGTATAGGGGAGGATTCACTTTATTGAAATGCCCATGATGTAATGGTAGACCTGACTTTATGTGTGTGGGGTTGGGTTATCCAAGGATCAAGTTATACTTTTGCAATAAATAATCAGAATCTTGAAATAACATAAACTGAAATAAAATAAGACCATATAAAAATAATAGTAATAAAAGTACAATATAAAAATAAAACAAAAATAAACATAAATCCATTCATTTTGTCCCCATTTTGTGTCATGTTTTGACAATTCTTATGATGGTTACAGATTTCTGTTCCATATTCTTGTGTTTATTTTTCAAAATAAAAGGTATCTGCAGCAAAGTGTTAATTCAAATGGTAAAATATTGTTAAAACAAGCCAATTGGTGAATATTTTATTTATAACTTTGGTGTTTTATTTAATTCATTTTAGTTGCCATGGGGAAACAAAATAATGGTCTTGTAAGTGCTGCAGTGCTTTCAATAAATCTTCTTCTTAAGTTTGAGATTTCTTCAAACCAACTCATACAACTAATTATATGTTCTAATGAATTTTCTGTATTTCTTGTTGTTAGTAAAATAAAAAATCAGCAAAGAGTAGGACCTTTAGGTTGAAATCTTCTTTTATTTTGATGCCATTAATATTCTAATTGGCTCTAATACTATTTGCTAAGGGATCTATAGCTAATGCAAAAAAGAAAAGGTAATAATAGACAACCTTGTTTCGTGTCTTTTTGTAATTTATAGGAATTAGAAAGAAAATAACATAGAAATCAATGGAATTAGTTCAAGTGAGAAATTATTCACTTTAAGTGGTTTAAACAGGTACAACCAATTGAGTCAAAAGCCTTATCTAAATCAAGACAAATGACCAAAAATATTTTTTTATTTTTATTTGCATAGTCTATTATTGTATGTATTCTTATTATGTTATCCTGTACTTGTCTTTTTAAAACAAACCCAGTTTGCTCCATGTTAATTAATTTAGGTATAAGTCGATTAATTATGTTAGCTAAAATGGATATGAACATCTTATAGTCCACATTTAAAAGTGAAATGGGTATGTATGATGATACTTTGTATGATCCTTATCATGTTTTAAAATAAGTGATATAAGGGAATATTTCCATGATGGGGTGACTTCAGCAGTTGTTTTATTTCTCTATAGACCTTATCTAATAATTTAACTGCATCATCTGGTAGTATTAGTTATGGTATAAAACCATCTAAGCTTGGCACCTTATTATGTTTTAACTTTTTCATTTGATCTTTTATTAGTGCTAAAGTTAATGGTCTATCAATTTTTTATTTGTTCATTTGTTATTTTATTATTTACATTTTCCCCTTAGAAAATTTAGAACTGTATCATCATCATTATTTAGGTTTTTCTTTTATTATTTATATTTTCATAAAATAGTTTCAAACCCTCAAAAATACCTTTAATATTTATTCTTCTTTATTATTTATGTGTGTTAGAATTTCTTTGATATGATTTAGTTTATTCATGTTTTTTAATCTAAGAGCAAGTTTATGCAAGCCTAAAGGACTTACTGAATATATCTGAAGTTTATGTATTTCAAGGATTATTGAAACTTTATGATTTAGAATTTCAACATATTTTGTATTTAGGTTTTTATGTTCAGACTGATTAATAGTGTCATTTGGCTTTAGATTTAAGTTAATTTGTTTATTTTGGCCTATTCTCTTGTTTTACTAATATAACAGCCTTTACCTCTTCCATTTAAGTAAGCTTTTAATTAATCTCACAGGAAAATATCAGATACTTCACCATTCATAAGTCTAGGAAATTTATGATCTCTTTAACATACCAACCAGTGAATACTTTTATTTTAATAATGTATGCTGGTAATCTCATGTGATGCATTAAACTGTCAGTTTTTAAAATAATAGTAAAGATTATAGGATTATGGTCTGATAATGGAAATGAGACTATTGAAATGTCTCTATTATATGGTAACAGATTGTTTGAGATAAACGTTTATCAATATCTGTTATGTTCCATATCTATATGAGTAATGGCTAAATTGAAATTAGTTTGTTTTCCTTAGCTCATATCCTTTAAATGTATTAGATTTACAAAATTCATTAAGTGTTTGGCTGAAGATGTGATTCTCAGTTTTCTATCTGCAGTAGAATCTTTGATAAAATACAATTAAAATCATCAGCCATTATGACTTCACCTTTCATGTAATAGGATATAGTGTCTAATTAATTTTTTGCATCTTTAGTTCCAACCCCTGGAATCCAATAAGAGTTCACCATTGTATATAGTTTTCTATTCCACTCAATTATAATAAAGCTTAATATACCATTTTTATCAATGTAAGTATCTTTTACTTTAGGCATTACTGGTGAGCTCTTCCATAAAATGAGGATACCTCTTCTTTTAGATCAAAAGCCGGAGCCTGCTAAAACCAAATAAGCATTTAATGAAAGTGTATTTACATCTTTATTAAGTAAATGTGTTTCCTGTAGAAATACTATTTGAGCTTTATGTAATTGCAAGTATCTGAACAGACTTCCACTCTTTACTGGATTATCCAATCCATTAATATTAATAGATATACATTTAAAATCAGACATTTATATAATAGAGAAAAAGAAATCATATGTATAATGAAATCACACTTATGTACAGAACTTATTATATACTTTATATATAGCAATATGAACTCTTCATCTATGGACAAACTTTTTAAACAAATGAAAAATTACCTAATGAAATAACCTTAAATTATTCTGCCATGGAATAATGTATTTCTAGTTTGTTTAAAAAATGAACAAACTATCTCTCAAACTCTCCATTAGACTAACAATGCTTAGCTAATACTTTTGATTCATATTACTGTGTCTCATATTTTTAGTATACATTATCTTAAAAAGCCTGTCAGTGAGTTATGATGAACAATAAAAGTTAAACAGGTGTTCAGAAACTTTATTATAAGTTGACCAAACTGAATATCTCTACAATCATCTTTCTCTGTACCTCATATTAACTCCCTGGTCTACTATAAGGAGGAAGTCAGCTATTTTCATACTTATTAGTTTATAAGTCAGATGATTTTATATTAGTTTTATTTTATTTACTATGTGTAAAGTTGTTCAAAGTATCATAAGCTCATAAATTAGTATTGGGCTATCTGTCCTTGTGGGACATTCTTAGTCCAACCTATAACATCATGTGAGAATAAAACCCTGCACTTAGTGCATATAAGGTGAACACCTTAACCACTATACCAAACTCCCACCCTTGTAGACATATTTATATTCTTTAACTATATACACATTTACTTATTCTTATCTCTTTCTATTTCTTTTTTTTTCAAAACAGGTTTATTGTTTTAACATATAAGAGAAATATCATAACAATTTTATACAAGTAATTAAAAATAGGTATTATTATAATATTCAAAAAAACAACTAAAGTATTTACAAAGACATCCACTACAATCAGATCAATTAATTAAACTAAAATACCATGCTATTGAAATTAAAATTTTTTTTAACAAATTTTATAAATTATCCCATACAATAAAATAAGATGTTTTTCTGTTTGTTCTAGTCCTAATTGTGTTTATTTCCATATGGCACACTATATTCATAACATTTTTAAATTCATTGACCGAAGGAGGTGTATCTGAAATCCAATTTCTAGTTATTATTTTCCTAGCCACTGCTAGAATAGACCATAACAAGGGAAGCTTAACCTCTTTAACACTTTGAGGTACAGGTGTGTTGAATAATATAAGAGATTTAGAAATAATGAAATTTTCTGTAAAAAGAGCCTGCAAAAATTCATTAATTGACTTCCAGTATTCTTTCAATTTTATACAGTCATAAAACATATGAGCCCAGTCAGCATTAATTTCTACATTACATCTCTTACATAGATTATCTTTATTATTTATTTTATTCATCATCAAAGGTGTATAAAAAGATCTATGTAAAATTTCCATGTATAAAGTCTCCAGACAATGGAAGACGTAGTTCTATAAGCAGATTCCAATATATATTGTTTATCTTGTTGATTTGGTGGGTCCCCATTAATAGAAGTGAAATAATTCCAGTATGAATCTACACTGTAAAAGTTTCTTGTCTGATAACTTTATGTATGTATGAAAGTTTACCTTTATCAGAAACTTTATGTTGTAAATTTAATATCAAGTAATCAATCAGTGTTGGAATAGATTCTTTAACAGTTATAGACATTAAATCTATTTTATTAATGAGATGTTGTCTAAAGGTCTGAACCTCTAACCAGCAAGTTTCTCTTAGATCAAATTCTTGTTTTAAGAAATCTAGATTTTAACTTTATTATCAGATATCAACTGATACCAGTACTTTAGATCATTATCTATAGCTAAATGAGTTCCTTCAGAAGTAGATGACAAAAGCATACCCTGAGTATACATTATAGGAAATACAATAAAATTCCATTCCCTATACTTAGGGTGCATGAATATAAAGTTACGATAACTAATAATAATATTTAATGGGTAACAAACCATATGTTTAGGTGTAATAGGTGAAGTACAAAATTCCTTTAGTAACCATAACATGGAGTTATTTACAATCATATTTTTATGTGTTAAGGAGATTTTCATGAAGTGTATACTAATTAGCTCCCAATAATCTTTCCATTTTGTGACATATGACTGATCTATTAATAAAGTAATAACTTTTACAATAGAAGAGATAGTATATAAATTAAAGTCTGGAAAAGAAATACCCCTTGAGACCAGCTATTAGTATGTTTCTTTAATGCAATCCTAGGTCTATTAGGTGCCCATAAGAAATTTAACATTAGTGTGTTCAGTTTCTTGATAATTATTTTTGTAGGTGGAAGTATTATTGATTGTATTAAGTATAAAATCTTGGGGAATAGTATCATTTTAATAATTGTAAGTCTCTCCTCCATAGTAAAAAACATATTATTCCAGGTATTAAAAAGATTTTGTATATTAAGAAAACAGGTATTATAATTATTATATATAATAGATTTAATATATTTAGATAGTATTATACCTAAATAAGTTATCTGACCTGAATTGGGTACATATTTAGTAAAATCACTAATGAGAATATTTTTTTCGTGTATATATAGGTAGTATTTTAGTTTTTTCTTCATTGAATATTAAACCAGAAATACTTTTAAAATTCATCATGTTAGCAAATAGAGACTGTATAGAAGAATTAGATCCTGCTGATGTAATTAGAACATCATCTGCAAAAAGTTGAATTTTGGATGTTGTATTTTCATCTATTTCAAAACCCTCTATGTCAGTACTGTTTCTGATCAAATTAGCCCAAGGCTCCATTACTAAAGTGAATAATAGTGGAGAAAGTGGACATCCTTGCTTTATACCTTTAAGAATGGGTATTTTTTGTGAAACATATGTTCCTACCTTAATATAAGCCAACGTTCCTTTGTATAAATGTTCAATTAGATTTACAAATGCATCCGAGAAGTTTGTGCACTTCATTAAGGTAAACAGATAGTCCCAACTTGCTGAATCAAATGCTGAACTTATATCAAGACTAATAAGTGTTAAATCTTTCTTTTTCCTATTTGCAAAATCTATTAATGTTAAAGTTCTTCTTATATTATCAAAAGTATTTCTATTTACAATGAAGCCTGTCTGATCTATATCTATAATGCCGGGAATGATTGTCTTCAATCTATCAGCAAAGATATTCATAAACATTTTATAATCAACATTAAGTAATGAGATGGGCCGATATGAAGAACATCTAGTTGGATCTTTATTAGGTTTTAAAATTGGCGAAATAAATGTATATTGCCAAGATGGGGGGGGGTTATTAACTTAGTTTGGGCCAAAATAAAAACCTTATGTATTAATGAATATGTATTTTTAGAAAGGATTTTATATATCTCTGGTATAATACCATCATTACCCGGTGCTTTGTTTGATTTAAGCTTATTTATTTGTGTAATAACTTCTGTATATGAAATACTCTTGTCCAATAGTTTAATCTGTTGCTTATTAAGCTTTTTATTCATATTTGTGGTTATAAACTCCTTTATTTTATCTTTAGGTTCCATGTTAATATTATTATGGTTAATTTTGTGAAAGTGATTTCTAAATTCATCTAGTATTTCTGGTATACTAGAAACATTCTTCTTTTCCTTAGAGAAAAGATTTCTTTGATATGGTTTTGTTTATTCAACCTTTTTGTTTTATTTTTAAGTCTATGTAAGTATTTGGGGCTTATTGAATAAGACAAAAACTTGTATTCTCTAAAGTTATTTTAACTTTATGAGTTAAAATTTATTTGTATTTCTCATTTAGTTTGTTTATTTCTTCAATAACTTTCTTGTCCATATTTTCTTTATTATTATGTTTATAAGAGTCTAATTTACTTTGAATATCTAACAATTCCTTATCCCAAGATTTCCTTTTATTATTATACCATCTGATACTTTGTCCATATAGATATGATTTTAAGGCATCCCAAACATAAACAATGGAGACTTCAGGAGTGTTATTTATGTCTAAAAATGTTTTACTTCTGAAAGTATATATTCTTTATAGTCTTTTAGTTGAGTTAAGTATGCTGGTATCCTTTTGATCTGAACATTATGAGTATTTTTTATCATGAATTCAAAAACAATTGAATTATGATCAGATATAGGACATGAAATGATTTTGGAATTAATTAAATCTGTTACCATCTGGTTAGAAATAAAGACCCTATCTATTTTTGAATAAGTTTTGTATCTGTTAGAAAAAAAGGTGTATGATAATGATTTTGAATCTATCTGATTATTAATATCATTCAAATGATAAGAATTAGCAAAATCCTTTAAATGTTTTGCATTAGATGTAATTCTTCTCTTTCCTATAGTGGTAGTATCACTTTCATGTAGTATACAATTAAAGTCACCAGCTAAAATAATATCTCCTATAGAGAATGATATGATCTTATCAAGATGATGTTTCACTGTGTTAATACCAATCCCAGGTATCCAATATACATTAATTAAAGTGTAAGTCTTCCCATTAATTTGTATTGTAACCATACAAAACATTCCTTTGTCATCCTGATAAGACTTAATGATTTTAGGAATGGGCATACTTTTATTCCATAAAATAGCCACTCCTCTTTTTTTCTGAGTGTGCTCTGAACTAACCAATACTGTATATTTGTTTGTGGCTAGTTTATCAATATCTTTTTTCAAGAGATGGGTTTCTTGTAGGAAGACTAAGTTGGCCTTATGTAAATTAATGTATCTTATTAGGCTTGCCCTTTTACATGGATTATTCAATCCATTAATGTTTAAAGAAATTCCTTTTAAAGATGTCATTTGGCATTTTTAAAACTTAAGAATCTTATGATCAAAATAACAAATAACAAGATAAGTAATGTTACATCTCCTCCTTTAGGTGTACCTTTAAATATAGCTGTATTTATTAAATCTCTTATGGGATTTCGTATAGGATTCAATTTTGTTTGTAGTAACAATGAATGTACAAAATATATTGTGGATGTCAAAACTATATACAAATAACAATGAACAAGTGAAAATAATGTAAGGATTAAACCTTGCATCCAGCCTGGAGTAATAAACTCCAACTTAGAGTAGTATTTACCACTCAAGTTAACCCCCTACCCTAAGCAGCAGTACGTCAGCTACTACCTTATCAATTTAATACTAGTTATATTTAACTGAAGTTAACAGTTTTCAATTCAATTATCTAGCAAGACAAGACTACACATTTGGTAAAACAGCATCATATAAACTAAAATAAACCTTTTTTTTTTTTTTTTAAAAAACTGTTCATACTACTATATACATCCATGTAATATAAAACACTTGTATTCAAATAGCATTCGAATAATCTTGATGTTAGAAATCAAGAGGAGAGAAAAATAAGTTCTAACATTCATTTAAATCAAAAACTTTGGCTAATATGATTCAGACATTACATATATTAGGATGCATCTATTTTCTGTCATGTAAATACAGTTAACAGCTTCCAAAAACGTTGAATTGCTTGTATATGAGCATTTACTCAAACTCATTATTGCCAATAGAATAAAATATTGTATTCATAGAAATTGTTATAAATCATACTTCATAGTTAATCAGATTCTCAGAAACATTTATATACATATCTACATACACACACATACACACACACATATATATATATATATATATATATATATATATATATATATATATATATATATATACATACACACATACACACACATATACACATTTACATATATATATATATATATATATATATATATATATATATATATATATATATATACACATGCATACACACACACACATACACACACACACACACACACACACACACACACACACACACACACACACACACACACACACACACACACACACACACACACACACACACACACACACACACACACACACACACACACATACACACAAACACACACACACACACATACACACACACACACACACACACACACACACACACACACACACACACACACATACATATATATATATATATATATATATATATATGATCTCACTGAGTTGTATCTTTACTGAGCACCATCTTACATTGCTGTCCCTTCAATAAATCTGTCTGCTTTATACAAAATAATGCACAGCAAACACATTTTAGTAACCAGATTTTACAAACATGCTATACTACTGCTTTAAAATATATCACATGACAATTTCTTCCAGTATAGAGTTATAAAATTATTTATGCTTGTCAATCAGATGAATTAAATGAGTTATAGTAATGTATATGTTTGGGACATAGGTTTTTAACACATATTATTAATCTGCTATTCCTGTATCTGTGATTTGTCAGTGTGATATCTAGGTCAAAGGTGAGACCAGCTGCTTACAGCTTCTCTGTGAGAATTCTGAGAGTTGAAGCTTTTGAAGTAGCTCATGGACACTGTGCATGAGACAGCCCACATCCCAGATTGTCTCTCTTAACATTTTGGTGGGAAACTTATTAAAGACTAGTGACAAACATTCATTTAGCAGTGCAAATGCATCTAAACATGACAAAACCTTCACAATGCATTCTACAGGTTATTACAGACTCCATGTAAGTGAAATCAAGCCCAAAATTATTAATAAGTAACAAAACTCAACATTTTTGTCCCAACTCAACTCCTATGCGAATCTTATTATTTACTGTGTCTATATGATCAAAAGTATTTCTATATATTAACAAAGAAAAGAAAAAGAGAGTAGAAAGTAAAAGGGTGTAAGGCAGAAATAAATAAAAAAAATGTAAGAGAAAGCTATAAGAAGTATATACAATAGAATATTACTTACTGTTTATATTAATAGAGTTAAAAATAAAACATATTATTTACTATTATTTAGTTCTAATTATTATTAGTTAAAGCATGACAGATTATTTACAAACAAGCATAAGCAGTGTAATCAAGAAAGTATAATTAGGTAGTGTCATTCCTGTATCTGTGATGTGTCAGTGTGATAACTAGGTCAAAGGTGAGACTAGCTGCTTTCAGCTTCTCTGTGAGAATTCTGAGAGTTGAAGCTTTTGAAGTAGCTCATGGACACTGTGCATGAGACAGCCCACATCCCAGATTGTCTCTCTTAACATTTTGGCAGGAAACTTATTAAAAACTAGTGACAAACATTCATTTAGCAGTGTAAATGCATCTAAACATGACAAAACCATCGCAATGCATTCTACAGGTTATTACAGACTTTATGTAAGTGAAATCAAGCCCAAAATTATTAATAAGTAACAAAACTCAACATTTTTGTCCCAACTCAACTCCTATGCAAATCTTATTATCTACTGTGTCTATATGATCAAAAGCATTTCTATATATTAATAAAGAAAAGAAAAGAGAGTAGAAAGTAAAAGGGTGTAAGGCAGAAATAAAAAAAAATGTAAGAGAAAGCTATAAGAAGTATATACAATAGAATGTTACTTACTGTTTATATTAATAGAGTTAAAAATAAAACATATTATTTTGTATTATTTAGTTCTAATTATTATTAGTTAAAGCATGACAGATTATTTACAAACAAGCATAAGCAGTGTAATCAAGAAAGTATAATTAGGAATAGCATTTGAAGAACATATAAACTTTTAAAGGAAAAAAAAATGTATCAAATTACTGACCTTATTTTTCCTCTTCAGAAAGAGAAACAAGTTAAATCACAGCTTGCCATTAAATCTCCAGATATTTTGACTAGTTATGAAAGAAAACATTTCTTTGCACACAGAGAATAACTTTGATTAAATCTTTTTCAAAATATTTGTTGCTTCTTGGAAATGCAGGAACTATATTTAAAAGATTAATAATAAAATAAAATGATGAGAGAGAAAAAAAAACATAGTACAAATCATTTGTTTTTTAGTCTCTTCTTCTTCTTCTCTGAAGTCTTCCACGAAGTTTCAGTTGCCAGTCTCTTTAACGAAGGACTAGCCCATTCCATTTCTTCTAATTTTTCCAAAATCTTATTTTTTTTTGATAAACAGTAAAGCAGAGTCTAAGTCATCGAAAATTTTAGGACCATCAGGAAGGAAGATTTTAAGCTTGGTAGGAAACAGAAGGTATGTTTTAAACTGTGCTTTTTTAAGCTCCCTTATTAGTGGCAGAAAAACTTTTCTTTTAGCTAATACCATGGAAGAATAGTCATTGTCAAAATGCACAGTTGTTTCATTAATCTTAACAGGAGCTTTAGCCCAAGCAGATTTAAGAACCATATCTTTATCAAAAGATGATAGAAATCTAACTATAACTGATCTAGGATAGTTTTTGTTAGAGTTAGTATTAGCTATAGATCTATGTGCTCTTTCGATACCAAAAGAGAATGCTTCTGGTAAATCTAAAGTTTTAGGAAGCCATGTTGTTAAAAAAGAAGTAATATTGTTACCTTCAATATTTTCTGGCAGTCCAAAAATCCTAATGTTATTGCGCCTAGATCTATTTTCCAGGTCATCCAGCTTTGTTTGTAAATGTGTATTTTGTTTCAGCAGAAACTCAATGTTGATTTCCTCTTCTTGTATTCTATTTTCCATGTCATTCACAGCTTCTTCTATGCCTGTCATCTGGATCTTCTGTTGTTGCAGGTCCATATGTAACAAGTCTATTTGTTTTGTAGTTTTTTCTATGAAAGTGTCTATTTTAGTATCCATTTATCCATCTTAGCAGTAAGTTGCTGGACTATAATTATCAGAGACTGAAGTTCTTTCTTGATGCTGGAGTCTTGAGAATTTGTCTTACTGGAACTCATTTCAGACTGATAAACTGACAGGAACATTTCCAAAGTAATTTCTGACAGGAATATTATTAAGATTTCCTTTCTTTTTTAGATATAGTTCAAGAACTATATAAAACAAACATAATTAGAAAGAAAATTACTTCAAAAATTAATTTTTTAAGTAATTAATTCCTGTCAATGTAATGAAATTGGTGGAGCTGAAGAAATCTGCTGCTATCCTGTGTTCATCCTTGGCCACGCCCTCCATCTCTTTCTATTTCTGTTTGCACACTATGTCTTGTACTATTACTATATTCCTAGGTTTTATGTTTTATATTTTCTTTTGATGCATATCTGCACTGTGTGCAGATGTGCTATAAAAAGCCAGTATGCCCCTTTTCTATCCACTTGGCAATCTGAGAAGCTTATTGTTTCACTGCAAAGCTCATTATTTCTGTATTTGTTTTGGTGACACTAAACCCGAATGCATGTAGTGGGGCTTGGAGAAAAAGGTATACTCACTTTAACTTTGCTGAGCAGAAATGTTTTACATGTATAGCGTGAACAGGTGTATAAAAAGGGTTTTAGTGAGTATGTATAACCCACAAATGGTAAATGGGTAAATGCTTGACCTGCCTACATAAGCAGATACCAAGACAAGTAAAGCCTTCTCCATACTAGCTGCATGGACCTTTTAGAGACAAATGGATACATGTTAAGCATCTGCCTTAAGGATAATTCAGCAGTTCCTTGGTATACTTTTGGCATGTATGGATCAGCATATCTATTTCCCAGTATCACCACAGGGCTGAACCCCTTCAATGGATACTTTGGAATGGCATGCTTTCCTGAGGTGCTTCATCTGATAGATAATACCCAGGTTGCTATAAGAACCTCATCTGTAACAGTGGGGTGTGCAACCAGAGCAGGAAGGGCTACCATTCTGTCAGCTGATAGGAAGAGTGTGATGCACGGGCATGCACCACTTATGAGTTGGCCAAACGTCCTGGAACTGTCTATGGTTCTCACACTTGGCACATAACCTCACTGTATTTCCTCTTCTTGCATGGCAGAATTCCTCATGGACCTCTATTTGGTAAATCCAAACCATTCTAATGTTGTTAATTGTAGCTATTTCTTGATTTGTAGGCATAGGTAGTATAGGGTAACTGACCCTGTTTCGTTAAGTGTCTCCTCCCTGTTTTATTGTCCATGTGACACAGGCTACCCCCCTCATACTTAGACTAATGACACCAGCCTGTACACCTGAGAGAGCTGCTGAAGAAGTCCTGTAACACTACACTGTCCCAGACATAGAAAGTCAAATCTGCATCCTGTTCATAGCCTGTTTCAGTTGAGTGGAAAAGTCCTTTAATATGAGCCTGTTACTGCAGGAATAATTTTTTCAGCCTGCTGCACTCTACATAATATGATAGCATGTCAGTCTTGAGTGCATCTGCCACAACCACTCACTGTTAGTAGCACTGCCACTCATTCTATTGCTCATCCCAGCAGGCAGTATCTGGTCCACAGATATGGGCTATGACATTTATTACATGACAATAGAAATTTACACACTTAATACTTGATGCATACAGTGTTACTTGTGGGCTATGTTCAGTGGTGCACAGTCAACTTACAATGTAATTTCTCCACATATCATGCACAACTGTGTTGGTCATATGGTATCAGTCATTATCATCGGATCTTCCATTATCATCCATTATCTTCAGATGAGATGATAAACCAAGGTACCAGCTGCTTGACTAGATGGTAGCTCATGTGGTTATAAAAGATCCCACGGCACCTATGGAAAAGAGTAGGGGTCCTTTATTTGTATACAAGAATAACCCCCGGATTCATGAACCTTGCGCCAGGCGCCAGCATAGCGTCGGCGTTATAACGCCAAATATGGCTGCTGAGCGATTCAGGTATGAATGAATTCCACGTGCACTACCGGCGTGCGCCGGACCGTCTCCGCCCCTGGCGTAGGTATGCAAAACACACTGTGTGCGGTATTGCACCATGCAAATGAGGGCAAATAGCGATCCACAGTGGCGGGCGTAAGCGTAAGGGCACGGCAATGTAAACCAAAAAAAAGCGGTTTACATTTACCCAAACATGACCGAGGAGTAACGGAAGGCTGTCAAAGTCAGGTATCATACAGGTGCAATATGCCAATGTGGAAAGGCACCGAGAATGTCCAAAGAAAATATGCACAAAATGTAAAAATGACATAAATGGCACTTACGTAGAAAGAACAGCAGACCTCCGGGATATGTGCACAGAAGTTGCAAAGCAATGAAATAATATGACAATGTCCTAAAAGAGCAGTATAACACACATCAGCTGCACAGCCACCACACACCATAGTATGTATGTAAAGCTTCAACCCCAGCGCAATGGTTGTCAAGGAGTGGTGGCGGTGTTCGGCGCCGTAACCATGTATTAGTAGTCAATTCCATGCAAATGAGGCAGATAATAGTGAATCGCAAAAACGGCGCCGGTGTAAGGATGGAGCAAACGGCGTAGCGGTACTACACTGAGGAGTGGCCTACATGAGATACATGGCAACCACAGAGGAGTGTGCCACTGTAGGAGGAAGGATATTGGAGGTCAGCAAATCTGGGCTGTACAATGCACATCACAGCATCAGGACTGGCGTGTGAGGAAATAGATGCGCTGAGAGTACATAATGCGTGCACAGATGCATGTGCACGAGGATGACTCGTTCCTAAACCAGTCATGTGGCGGCCTCCCGTCAACAACCACGGATATAGGAAGGTAATGCGGAGAATACGAGGAAATGCGGAAGCAGTGTAAATGGAGCCGTAATGAGCAATCAACACCAATCAATCCAGGAAGGGCAAGCGCCGGCAGCTGATAGCTCTGCATGCAGACTCCTGCATAACGGGAAAGGGAGGGGATATGAATGCAAAGATAGTAGGGGATGTAGTAGAAATGCAAAGAGCAAAGAACCGAAATAGCACAGCCAAGTACAGAGGTAGCATAACTGCGGCTGCAGATAAAATGCATCATATGCCATGTGCCTGCAGGATGCAGTAATGTAAGATGCAAGGCCAAGGCAATGCAGGCAACTGTAATGTAACACTACAGGCAGTACCGTTGCAGTTGCAACTGTAAAACCACGGAAATAATCCATGGATACGGCTGCACAGACACACCCAATGACATCACCGGGTATACAGCACAACAGTATTAAATGTGAATGCACACAACACACAGCGATTTCCCAAACGCCGCACCGGAGGGTGTAAAGAGGCGGGCAACTTTTAATATGTATATGCTGGGTGCCGCCGTGGCCGTGATGCATAGGTATGTGGCAGAGACAGGCGGAGTTGCGGAGGGTGGTGCCGACAACTACCGTAGGCCTCACAGGAGAAGGAGAGTGTTCAGACCAAGGGTGACCTACCAGGGGCTGCGAGACCTGGAGATAGTAGAGCTACAGGGTGGACAGGGACACGTTACAGCAAATAGTGGAGCTGTGCCAGCCGCGCCTGAGAACAAGAGACAACAGAGGGGAGCCCATCCCAGTGGACACAAAGGTATGTGTGAGCTTGCGAATACTGGCTACAGGTACCTTTCAAAGGCCAACCGGGGACATAATGGGCATCTCACAGGCATCAGCATCCAGGGTACTACACCAGTTCCTGGATGCCATGTTACCACATGCCCATGAGCACATAAATTTCCCCACATCTCAGGAGGAGTTGGCTAGCAATATACGCCGCTTCCACCGTGTGGCACAATACCCGGAGGTCCTGGGTGCGATAGACTGTACGCACATAGAAATTAAGTCACCACCCAGGGAGCAGGGTAGACGCTACATAAACTGCAAGGGATACACCTCCATCAATTGCCAGGTCGTGTGCAATGCGCAGGGCATTATCACGGATGTGTGTGCTGGCAGCCCTGGAAGCTACCACGACTCCCATATCTGGCATGCCTCACAGCTGTATCAGGTATTCGCCAGGGGGGACATCACACAAGGTCACCTTGTGGGGGATGCTGGCTACGCACTGGAGCCGTGGTTGATGACACCCATCAGAAATGCACACACACACATGCAAGAATGCCATAATGAGGCACACGCACAAACAAGAATAATCATAGCGCGTGTGTTCGGGATGTTGAAATCACGGTTCCGGTGCTTGGATACATCCGGTGGAGCCTTGCAGTACTCTCCAGGCACAACTGGCCACATATTCATAGTATGTTGTATGCTACACAATATGATTCTGCGGAAACAGCTGCTGCAGGGACATGATGCCGGAGGGCCACCAAGCCCGCCACAACTGCCAGGGCAAGCACAGGCACAGGGCGTTCAGCGCCATGGACACACTGAGCCAGCCCCAGTAGGTAGACAGAGGCGTACCCAATATGCCTACGCCCTGGCAAAGAGGGAACGCATAGCACATACTTTGACAGTGTAGGCCCCATGGACTGACACCTCCTGACCTGCACACACAGTAAAATGGACGCCACACAAACATGTCCGCCCGTAATGTGTACCGTATGTGCGGACGTATGTGTGACTCCAACAAAGGCACCGCCCAAACACTGCACACCCAATAGCCAGCAGAGCATGGAACGCCAACACCTCACCGCACGCCGGTTCTACAGCACACGGCGTAGCCGTATGCTGCCACTATCGCCGCAAGTCGACCACATATGTACTCATGTGCATACACAGATATGGAAATAGATATCAGTACACATGTAGAAATATATGTACGCATACACAGATATAAAGTACAACAGGGTAATATGGAACCCAGGGATGCAAGTTCACAGATAAGTAAGATGCGAAATCACCACATAGTAAACATAGTGACCGACAACCCGATCATCCTGGAGGTAGGCTTACCACCTGTCCCACTTTGTGAGGGACAGTCCCTCTTTGGGCAGTTGTGTCCTGCAAAAAAATTGAAAAAATCCCAAATGTCCTGAAATTTTAGGACAAAACTATTTTCTATATTTTATGTAATAGTTGCATAAAACAGTTATTCTGTATCTGAGACACCTAAATGTCATAAGAAACAGAATAAGCAACTAAAATGCTACAAGAATAAGCTTTTATTTAGGAAAAAAAGTGATGTTCTGTCATTTGTACTGGCCGTGGGTATGTTTTGCCTTGCAAAATCTGATGTTTGTACCACAAATGTCCCACTTTGGGCATTTGAAAAGGTGGCAACCCTACCTGGAGGGTGGGCAGAGCAGGTAACGCCAGCCATGGAAATGTCAACCTGCATCAATACATATCCGCGTGTCGGGATGGTCACCAGTCCACGGTACATTAACGGGATATGCGTGTCATATCCATAGGATATGAGTGCGGAGATACACGCCGCCGCCGGCGATGCGGCCAACGTAGGTATTGTGTTCAACCGTCGGTGCGAATGCGGCAAGCATACCAGTGAAGTGTACGACATTATGAGGAACGTACCTCCTTTGGGGTGTAAAACAGTTCATGTTCCTCGCAGTACCTCAAAGTTCCACATTGAAAATGTCTGTCAAACATCCATTGTTAGGAATGTATATAAATGACATCCTGGTAAATAGAATTTAATCATAGTAAGTCATTAAAGGTTCTTCACTGTAAGTAAATCAGCATATTATAATCAACCTATGACCTACTTAGCTGAAGTTGTCACTATGCCATTACTATGTGTTCCACATTATGCCCATTTGTTTCACATTACTAATGTGTGTGTTCCTCACTTTGGAAATAGAAGGTTGAGAGCCATGGTGGCAATATGTGTATGTGTGAGGTGAGGTTGTCGTGTGTTCCGCTGTGTTTGTGTAATGTGTGTGCCACTGTAAAATGTGTATGTAGATGACATGTCACAGGCGGAGTGTAATAACATGCGTAGGCATACAGTACAGGAACCATAGGCGTATGTACAGCAGTACCCACAAAGTAGTACTGACATCTCCTCAGTGGCTATGCACGTGGCGACGTAAAATGATGCAAAGCGGAAATGTCCCAGAATGTACCACAGGGCCATAGCCAACAGGAGATGCAAAGGACGCATGTACAAACCATGACCGTATGTATGGCGGCCATAAGGTACACTCAACACGGTCCGTCGGCAGCGTTACACAGCATCAGGCATGTACGGCGAAAATATGAATGTGCTATCCGGCACCGATCGTGAACACTTACGGTCCGTAAATACCGCTGTGTGTAACGACCGTGAAGTAAGCAAGCGGCACACGAATAGGAGGCTACCGTAGCATACAGGCCGTCCCAAGTATAGGACCACATTCACCGTAACTATCAGTGACAAAATGCCAATGGATAGTAGGCGCGGACGAACATCCGCAGATATATAACCCATCTCAAGGAGTAATACTTGCAGGTAGCACACATGCAGGCGATACCGACAGCACGACATCAACAAAACCAACATTCCGGAACAACAGACAGGTAACCTGCAGCTCCCCAAGCAGGGATGGAGCACACACACAAGCATATCCCGTATGTATAAATGCAAGACTCACACCCGTACCGTCACCCACATCCGCAGATATACCCCATCGCACATATCAAAGGGATAACAGCTAAAACCGTAGCAAAAACATACAGGCAGTCAATGACAGCGGCATACCCACAACAAGCTCGTGGGAAACACTAGCAGCGGCTGATGCATCCTTGCATCCGTTGTGTACAGGAATATAACAGCTATGTTACACATCTGAATGCACAACGCCATCGACAGGCGCCGCCAGGACACGGACACCCACATGTCGAACAGAATACCATACCCAACACACACAATCCACGGCTAACACCACAGCGAAATGTACCCGACACCACACATAGCGGATGCAGTCACACAAACATGATACAATACATACCATCCTCACGAAGGTATTGCAAATAACCAACGGCCACACGAGGAAAGAACCATGTCCTAGTGCCGACGTACGAGCGAAAGGAGGGGATCACGGTGATATGCGCATAAGTACACACCGAGGAACAGCTATTGGCCTGATTAACCCACATGCCTCAGGTGACGACGAATATAAGGAAGACTCCCTGGATATTCAAACCGTATGTTCATACCGAACAAAGACGGAATACAAAAGGAGTACCAAGCAAATACAGACGAACGCAGAACCAAAGGCCGGAAAGGTATGTCGAACCCACGACATGTACTGTTGTGTAATGCATGATACATATGACGAATCTGTACAGTATGTGAACGGTGTGTGTAGGTAAAGATACCTGTCCATCAGGCAGAGAGAGGTGAAGGTTGGTTATGTAATGCTAAGCCGCGCAGCATACCAACGCCTGTGGACAACGTGTGCACAGCAGTGGGACAACATGTACACACCCGGGATAACCCCAGGTTAGGCTTGCCACCTTTTCAAATGGCCAAAGTGGGACATCTTCGGGACACACATCAGATGTTACAGGTGGACACATACCCATGGTCAGTACAAAGGGTAGAACTGTACTCTTTTGCCTAAATAAAAGCGTAGTCTTGTAGCAGTTAAGTTGCTTATTGTGTGTCTTGTAACATTTAGGAATTTACATACATAAATAACTATGTTATGCAACTCTTACATAAAATTGGGACATAATTATGTCCTACAATCTCATGACATTTGCCATTTGTAATATGTTTTGTCAGGACACAACTGCCCAAGAGGGACTGTCCCTTGCAAAGTGGCACAGGTGGTAACCCTACCCCAGGTCTGCCATAGGGGTTGCAAACACAGAACAATGCCACCACCCACGCTGATGCTGGCAGTGGATATCCAACAATGAAGTGCCACAGCAGGGGATAGGACATGTATGTATAGTGTCACAGCACACATGTGCATGGGCATATACTGTCGATGTCATACGGAATGTGCGCACGACGTGCACGTATCCCACGCAGTAGGGGTGACTATGTCAATTATGTGTAATGCAAAGCTGTCATGATGGATATGTTCAGAAATCATAGACAGTAACACAGGCATAGCATGCATGATGGAGGGATGGCCTAATGTTATGTACATACACAAGATATGTATGGCCTGCACATATGGGACAATGTAGTAGCAGAATAGGTACCCGAAATGGAGGGAACAGCAAGTAACCATGTCCAAACGTTCCGTAGCAGGTGCAATGTGTGCCACAATGATGTCCAGCAGGGCCGTGTGTAAACACATGTGCAATGTACACAGTAGTGACACCCCCCCCATGGTAGTGTCCACTGAGCGGCAGAAGTGGATGTCAACTGTTATGTCTATACAGTACGTCCGCTGTGGTGGTACCATGGGTCTGTGTCACCCTACCAGCAAGTGAGCTATCACATGACTAGTGACACAGTGTGCCCCTGTGGGATGTGCACAGGACCTATGTCCCACAGCACGGTGTGTGTCCAGTCTGTGGATGTCACACAGACGCCCGGGCCGAGCAATGTGGCATGTGTGCACACATGCAGGACTGCTCCTCCCACCCTGCCCACTGCAAACGCCATGTAGGAGTACTACATGCATCAGTACTGTGGAGAACATGGCCCATGGCAGAGTAGATTACACCCCTGTGTTAGTGGCATGCAGGTGAGTACAGATGTGTTACATGACTGTCATTTGCATATGTAAACTGTCTGAGCCGGGTAGAGATCACAGCATGACTATACTGAGACATGTAACGTTGTATCCATTGTGTAAGGTACACCACACATGTGTTATTGTAACATGGCCTGCGTGTACATGTGTGTATGGCACAGGTACAAGGGCACCCAAGGTATCAGCTAGACATACAGTCCAGAAATGCGTGGTCCTGCACATGTGTACCCACGCCATGGTGGAATATGGCAACCACAGCACCATGTGGGGCATGTGTGTGTACATCAACCATGTACAACGTGATATGCCTGTATAGGGACAGTATCCATGTGATACACACCGCATGACTGTCAGTATGCAAAGGTGATGTGTATGCACTATGTGTGATGTAACTGATGCAATGATATCTACATGATATATCTGCCACACTGACACCTGTATGGGTGTCAGCAACATGAGTAGGATGAGCTAGAATGCTGCCAGGTATGTAGAAGTGGTATATGTAGGCATGTACAGTACTGTGTGACAGCAGGTAGTGTACGTATGCAAATACTGAGCATGAGGGGCCACATGTCTGAGGACTGTGCAATGTCACATGTCCCTGACTTGTTGTAGTTAGCATGATATGCCTGCACCACTGTGTGAACTGTACAGGAGGCACATGGCGTAACATCCCGAGACATAGGCTGCGATGTGATGCTGGATGTGTACATTGGCAATAGCATAAAGTGGAATGGTGCTGAAGGGCAAAGAGCGGATCATGTCTGATGTGATACCCTCTGTACCACCCCAACCACCCATGCAATAGTATGACAGGTGGCCAGCATGGGATGTGGTGTGCTGTGGCGCACAGAAGCCCAACAAGGGTGCCAGTAAAGGCATGCAGGTAGTCAATGAGTGTGTAAAGCATGTATGTCAAGATGTGGCCCAGTGCCATACTGAATGGCCCAGTCATGGGTGTAGAGATGCAGCCCCATACGTGCAATGCAGTACCATCCATGTGTAGTGTGATAGATGTGGTAGTGTGGTGGTCAGGGTACACAACGTACATGAATGGGCTATCAGTCACTGCAGTGTGCTGCTGCAGAGACATGTAACAGCCAGGTTGGCGGGATACAACAACTATGGCGATTTGAGGTGACATTGGGACTGTGTTCCCGGACATAACATGTGCATGGCAGTACTATGTATGTGTCCACAGGGTTAATACAATGTCCAGCCAAGGATTGGAACCCTGTAGTGAGTGAGAGTGTGTATTGTTGGTAGGTACCCCATTGGCAGGCACGATGCCAGCAACATCTGTGTTGGCAATGCCTGCATGACTGTGGTATGCCGCATTGAATGTGGATGTAGTCAAACAGCAGAGACATACCACCACACTGCGTGAGGGCCCACACTGCAATGTCTGGCAGTCATGTGTAGGTAGCTAGCTGTGGAGTATGTCATGCACCATGAGGACACACCATGACTGTCAAGTGACACACAACACACAGGTGAACATAACTACCGTGCAACAGCCTGCACATGTGCCCATACAGCATGTGTGCATGGAACAGGAATACCACTGTGGCGTCTGTGAAAAGGCCAGTACCACCATGTCTCAGTGTGGAATAGCATGGTCCCTACCAGTGTGTAAATGTAGCAGAAGTGCACTGTGATCAGTGTTGGCATAGGCACGTAGACTGTCCATCGTACGGGGTGCCATGCCATCAACTACCTCTGTCAGTGGATGTCAGTAATACCGGCTGTAGAGTGTATGTACCATGCATGCTGCTATGGTTGTGTGTTTAGGGTGTGGCTAGCAGGGATGAGAAGCATGGATGTTCAGCAAACAGAGGGGGGATGTGTGTAGGCCTAGCACACAGACACATGGAGGTTTGGTGCATGCCGAGGGTAGTGTAGGTATGGTATGTGTCGTGTAATATGTCACCCAGCTATGCGTACTGCATGGCCAAGCATGTGTGGGTACATGGGAGTCCATACTAGGGAAGGGCGTGTTGCTGGCAATACATAGCAGTAGCAACTGTCCTAGGTGCAATGTACAGTATGCCAACCCGACCGGCATGTAACCTGTGGTGTACAGTGTATTCACTGTCGCGTGTCACAATGTGCGTAGCGGTCACGAACATGGGTATCTGAACATGGATTACCTATGATGCAATGTGTCATGGGAATATACAGTATGTGTGTAAATCACGGTGTGGTGTGGGAACCACCCACCCGTGTGTGTTGCAGTGCAGGTATGTGCCTGGGAGGTATGATCTGTGTACAATCTGGACTGGCAGGTGTGCCGTGTAGGGCATGGAGGCAGGTCCCAGGCACTGCAGATAAATGACATGTGTGCTGTACTGTGTGTGCAGTGCTAGTGTACAGCACAGTGGAGGGTGTAAGCATTGTCACACATCACTGCATGCTGTGCCTACCTGTGACAGCCCTGCCAGAGACAGACATGTGACACCGCTGCACAGGCAGCATAGCATGTGAAGATGTACATGTGGGCTGCACACCTTAGGCAGATGTCCACAGGTCATGTGTGCCACGGTAGTGTGGTTGAACACGACTATCAGACTGGACAAACACCACATGCCTGCATAACTACAGTATGACCATAGTCAACAGTCCCAGTGACAGAGTAGGCCAATGTACACTATCCCTGCATGCAGACCACTGGCTACTGGACACCTGGCTAGACACACACCTGGAGTGTTAATTCACCATTGAGCCATCACATGTCCAAGTCCATGTGGGCCGTACAATGTCATCACAGGGTGGTCACAATAGCAGGTGGCAAGGCAGACACGGTGTACCAGGTGATGTGTCATGTGTGCATATGTCGACTAGCACAGCCGTTCACATGTCTGCAACATACTGGTGCACGATGTATACTGTTACATGATGAATGGAACTGCACTGTCACCCACTACAGGGCCATCTGACACAGGTGTGTTGTGACTGGTGTAACCCATGTTTGCACAGGATACACACTGCTGTTGTAGGCAGCCATGCTGGTGGCCACCAGTGATATATGCAGTGGTCATACAGACATACCGTACACAGTGTTCATGCAGGAATGTCCATTGTCGTGGACGATGTGCTGCTATGTGAATGTAGGTGTTTGTTGTGAATGTCACACATCCAGAAGACACCATCTGGTGCAGTCATGGTTGTCAACACCAGTACACACAGCCACAGCAGTCAGAACCCAGTCCTGACAATGTGTGTCAGTCACCCTCGTACTGTGTGACATATGTGCACATGGCGGAACACCTCCCACTGTCATCTAAGCTGGCTACATGATGGCTGGAATGTGCTGTAGAAATGTACAATGCTGGTAGCCCAATGAAGTACCTGGAATCAGACACAGTACGCTATGTCAGCCATGTAAACCATGCACAACAATGACCGCCCAACAGACACAAACAATGCATTGACACATGGAATATGTGCACATGACAACCCCCAATGAGGTATGTTGCACATATTGATGTACAATTGTCATCTATGGCCATAGCATGGATGCAGACACACATACTCCACAGGTAGTACCATGTGATGTAGGTAGGGGGGCATTGCTCGTGTACATGTCACAGTAGCTGTACACACACATGTCCTGCATAGCCGTCATGTAGGGGTAGCTGTGGTATATGACTACTGGACATGCCCATACAAATGACCATGTCCCACAGGAGATGTGTTAGGTGTGTACCACATGTGACGTGCTGACAACAAGCTGCGATGTGTATGGCTGCCAGTGTACCTGTGTGACATTGTCTGTGATGGGTGCAAAGGCACATAGTATCGTATTGCATGCACACAAGCCCCACATAGGTGCATAGCCTGAACATACAGTACAAGGAGTGTGTGGGATGATAGCAACCCACAGGTGGAGTTGGGTACGGACGTCAGCCCACAACCACATGTGTGTGTATGGTGTCCACGTCCACGACACATGAGCATCTGAGAGGCTAGCGTCACAGCTGTACAGGGTCGCATGCATATATGTTCAGCAACATCCCTGTATGTCCCACCACTGGCCCGTGGACCGATGGACACCAACCAAATGTGCAGATATGAGATGTGCACAGCACATCACAGATGCCTACCGTAGAACAGGCCTACCGTGTAGACATGTGCACAGTAGGTCTGCGCCACCTGCAGTCAAACACGTTAGGTGCCGAACCACAGCAATAGTCCAGGCAATGCCACAGATGGACGTGCATGCCTCTGTGTATGTATGTCTGTGAATGCCTCCGCATAGCAATATAGCTGTGTCACTGTAGTGTACAACAATATGAATGGGTTGTATGTGTGAGGGTGCGTCATATGGGTATGGTCAGATCGCCGATACCATCAGTGGGCCTGCTATGTGAACATCCCTGTCCCCATACATGGATACCTCTGCTGAGCCCAACACCACATTCACAGAGGGAGGGATGGCGGTGTGTAGTGCAGCAGCAGACATGTGGGTGGCAGCGGCCACTGGATGTACACATATGTGGTACCCACATCAGTGCAGGCAGCCATCCATGTGCATGGGATAGCGGTGTGTGTCCACATACAGCACTGTGTCGATCAATATCCCAGCACATAGCACCTGCCAGGGCTACAGTGTATGCATGGATGTGTGATACCTGCATGCACCAGACACACCCTCAACAAGCAGCGTACAGCATACCTCGCTTGAGGACAGTGTCCACACCATGGTGATAAACATGTTGAATGTCCATATTCACACAGCTATGACATATGCAATGGACAGCCACCCTGCCAATACCGTCAACCCCCAGGTGGATCACACCCAGCGCCATGTATGTGGCATACCCTGCCATATCATGCAGACCTGACCAGCAAGGCTGCATGAGCTATCACAGTCCTACATGGTGCAATGGACAAAAGAAACTCTCACTATCAACCATACACAGCAGTAATGTGGCGGTGATGCACCCTGTCATGTTACAGGTGCTGTGTGATGCTCTGCACAATGTGTGTGTGTACATGCTATGCATGGCCTTTCCTGCTAATGTGTCATGGTTACACATTGCTCCATGTCTATCATATGTGCAACACAGGTGAGCTGTGGCAAGTTGTCCAACACCCGTACAGTGCTGTGTGGAAGTACATGGCACAACACATGCATGTGCAGGTGTCCATGTGTATGTGTACAGTGCCGCTGCTGACGTTCACAATGGACACAGACGTGATGTGTACTGACATATACACAGCGTCCAGGTGAACAGTAGCACAGACGTCACATGGGGACCTATGCCAACTGATTTGGACATAGGTGCAGCCAGGTACACATGTCCACGGCAGGCTAACATCTACATGGTGCGTGTACAGTGTGATGGGGTGGCACACAGATATGATGTGACACCCAGTGCTCAATGGTGTGAAGCAAAAACATCGGCTGTGCACTGCCACGATGCCATTCACAGATCACTGTGCAGATGTCGTACATGTCATAGCAATGTATTTCCAACAGTATGCCAGCACAGCAGTGTGAATGTGACCTGCCACCATCATTATGTCTTCCAGATAATGCCACGTTCCTGGCTTCCACCTTTCATCCGACAGGAGGAGGAGGTGATAATTCCATACCTCCATAGTAATCACGCCGTGCTATTCAGCCATGTGCCACAGCAGGCACAGGAACGGCAGGAGATGTGGGAGGAGATGTGCAGGAGGGTGAACAGCCTGGGCGGATACAACCGCAGCTATCAGCAAATCTGCAGGCACTGCACAGACCTGATCCGGCATGCAAGACAGCATGCCGCTGCAATCGCCAGGCAACAACGTGGGACAGGTGGTGGGCCACCAACCCAGCCCCCACTCACAGCCACGGAGGAGCTCCTGGCCAGTCTGGGGACACCCACGGAACAACACGCAGAAACACTTGCGTCCATCGTGGAGGTGGGTGTCTCCCGAACTATGAGCCTGGAGCCGACTGGTAAGTCAGTGTTGCATGTTTGTATGATAAGCGACGTGTGTGGGTGTCATAGTACAACACATGATATAGCAATACATGCCAGGTATATGGCCACACAAGATGCAAACCATAGTATGCTATGTTGTGTTAGCAGACATGTGCATAGCACATGCTAACACACATGCATGATGTGACATGCACAGTGCTGACCGTGGAGATAGTAATGGCTAATGTGTATACTTTTGTGTAATGTCTTTACAGGTACGTCTGGCGTGTCGCAAGGACAAGGGTCTGTTGCAGGTAAGTCTGTTGCTAGTCAAAGGCATGTTCTGCTGTATTGATATTACCCATGTGTCTAGGCATGACATGCTCACCTGTGTGTGCCCCAGTCACGGTATACAGCTCACACCACCCGACACACACACCACCCATGTACAGTAGATACAACCGTTAGCGTAGAGTGGTATGACACCACACAACCTATTGGTGTGTTACGTGCATTCAGCTATGCATACAATGGTGTAGGTGTTACACAATGGCTGCATGTGTGGTATGCATTGGTATGCCAGTGCAGTATGCACACAGTACCACATAGTGAGCTGTGATCTGGCCAGAGCACAGGTGTTACCAATGTGACCCATGCCCCTGCATTGGGTGCACACGTTGTGACATGGCACATGCCATGTCCCATGCACGTGGATGTCTGGCTGCAGCATTGTCACACCATGACATGACCTATGCACAACATAGCAGACATCCACACTGTCAGCATATCCATAGAGAATGTGACACCTCACACTAGTATGGTTGTATGTCACATGGGCCACCACAGGGCCGTGTGCACGATGTCTACCACACACAATTGTCAATGACTCAGACAGACAAGGCCATGGTCGATACCTACAGGCATGTTGCCACACAGCACATCCACAGTGGGTAGTCACCGTTGCACCCTGTACACACATAGTGGGTTCATCACTGTAGTGGACCCCCTGGACATCCGATGTAGTACACCAGTGACATGGAATGCCTCTACACAGCTACTACAGGTGCCTCCAATGTCCACCATATACGTGCTGCTGAGCAGCTGAACTGACTTACAGACATGGCAATGTAATGCGTCCAGGTCACGCATCGCACAGACACATAGCTGTGTCCTGCTACTGTGCAGTGGCACAGAGCCCGCACTCCACACTGTACAGCTATGTACACAGCTCACAACAAGCGTACCTGCACAGACATCAGTGTTACCCATACATTGTATCTGTAGACTGTACACATAACACTGCACCGTGACAGCCGTTGTGATGTGGTGCATGCGGTGGGACACCATCGTCACATGTCCACATGATACCGCACATGTTTGCGGTGTACATTACATAGTGTCGGCAGCCATGTGTACTCTCAACTCGCCCGTGGCCACACGGTGTATCACGCTGATGCATGCGAACAACCATGAATGTGTGTACTGCATGCCTACTAAATGACACCTGCCTGTTGTACTGTCCCCACCAGGGCAGTGTACATACTGCCACTATGAATGTCAGGTCTGCATTCACTGGTCTGTGTTGTGTGAATGCTGCATGCCACCTGCATTTTCACATGCATGCTGTGTGTGTGTGTGTGTGTGTGTGTGTGTGTGTGTGTGTGTGTGTGTGTGTGTGTGTGTGTCTGTATTGTAACCGATGGTATGTCTTTGTATTGACAGGTGCTGTAGGTGAGTTCCCCTCCTGCGGTCAATCTGATGCTAGTGTCCCCACAGATACTAGTGGTGATGACCATGTGCATAAGGCACAGGCAGGGTCGTCACAGGCAGACACTGTGCCACCAGAGAACATCACACATACGTCCCTTTCAACCCCGCTCACGGTTCAGATGCCGACACATACCCCAACACCGTTGCCCATAGATGACGGTCAGTCAGCGTCTCTTGGCCCCGAGCAGGAATGTGTGGTGGCTGCAGAAGGTGTGGGTACACACGATGTTGCCAGTGTAAGGACTGGTGCAGTGCCACGCAGGCATGTGGCAGGTGCTGCTCGTAGGGAGCACCGCTAGACATACACCTGCCGTACAGGGTGCAGCAGCTGGTATAACCAGACGCATGTTCCAGACTGTAATGGGGGGCGCAGGCACGTGCCGAACGGCAGAACCAGGAAGGGCAGAGGCTGCAGAGGTCCGCAATCCGTACCTTGAATGACAACATCCAGGCATTGGCGAATGCACAACAGCATCTTGCCGATGTTCTGGATAGGAGATTGGGTGACATGGCTGGTATCCTCGACCGAGGCATGGCCATCCTTGAGCGTGCGCAGTCCGTGCAGGAACCCCAGGTAGGGGTGAGGCATAGGGCACATGGGCGTGTGCCAGCAACACCACCTGCTGCAGGTCAGCGTGTGCGTGCCACCTCCCATGCCCACCCAGACAGTGCTGGTAGCAGCAGCAGTGCAGCTGCTACTACACCATCCACACCAGGACAGAGCAGGCCACGTGGACGTGGCCCTGGATGGCCCTGTCGTGGGCATGTTTCCAGCGGACATGTGACATCGGAGAGTGGACAGTCCGTACCTCCACCCGGTCGTGCCCATGCGACCCCAGGCAGGCGTGGGTCACGTCGCCGCCGGCGGACACAGTGAGCCGTAACACCTGCACTGTACAGTCAGGGGCTGCCAAGCATACCCCATGTAGGCATCACAGATGACTGAACTGTGTACACACACACCCACACACAGCAGACACAACTGTAGGGCTCCACCACACCCACATGCAATCTACATAGTCATGCCCACTCAATGCACAGGCCCTTACACACACACATGATGTCATCCATTGGTACAGCCCATGCCTGTGGCACATATCACCCTGTGCATATGATGAAGTCTCTGCCGCATAACTGTGAGCTACACCATCACTGCACGGTTAAGCTAACATATTCTGATGCACAGGGTGGACACGATAGTGAGAGGTGTATGTGATACCTGTGTCCGCATAGTACGTGATGTGTATGTTGTGGTGTGTGTGTATGGCTGGTGACAGGTGTGTATGTGATGTGGGTTGTGCACGGACATCATGCAGCAGACATACCATGCAGGACAGGTGCAGCATTCATTGATATGTGTACACAGTATGTGTGGTGGTTACATGTGTAGCACCATGTTGGTGCAGTTAACCCGTATGATACTGATGGTGTACTTGCAGGTGCCTACTGGGAGCACTGTAATTAGTTCCCCACGTGTAGTCGTGGGGTACCCACAGGCATGTCTGGCAACATCAGCATAGCACAGTTACCCGCATCCGGCATGGACCCCTACATAGCTACATAGGCACACATGAACGTAACATGATATGTGCCCTACGACATGTGTGGACCTAGCATGACTGTGTGTGGCGTCTAACACCCCTCAGGATGGGGATGCCATATCCATCAGTCCCCAGTCCCTGGTCTAGCAGTGACACACAGATGTTGCCTGGCGCATAACTATCGTCACACATCCACACGTCATTAGCAGTCCTGGACGAAGGCAGTCAGGGCCTTTCCTTCACATGGCCTGGCACTCCTCCCTGTGTTGTAGGGGGTGTCTGGCCGTTAACCCTGTTCCCCCAGCACGTCACACTCATCTTTGTGTTGAGGTGTTTGACAGTCGCTTCTGTGCCCATGTTTGCATGGAGCCTGGGAGGTGGAATGTGCCCATGTCACCCAGGTCAGACATGGCCGTGTATGCCAGGCACAGATCACCACGGAGCAGATGTGCTGTGAAGATTTACAGCCGGTGTCCCCTTGGCCGTGCAGCTTGTGACACATGTCCTAGCACCGTCATCCCGTCTTGTGGAGCGTTTGCGGTCCTTCCGAGTGCTGCAGGCGTCAGGTTAGCTACAGGCCACATGTGCCATTATGCGCAGTCATTGCTCGGGTGTGTGGTGTGTACAGGGGTACAATGAACACCCTGATGTGGTTGCGATTCCATCCAGACCAGGAGGCCACAATGGAATGTCTTCACACCCACATTGCCATTGTGTGTGTTGACAGAGGTTGCCGACAGGTGTGGTAGCCATTTCCTGAACATGTCCACCATCTTTAATGGCGTACCACCTACATGTGACATTGGGACGAACATGTCCTTCACACTGGGTAGTGCTGCACCTTCTCTGGCATTTAGTAGCAGGCCATGGCTCTGGCACCAGTCATCCATGTCTATGACGCCCTAGGTGGATGTCCGTGTAACGTGGGGTGTTGGGTATGTTGGCCGGTGCGTAGTCATCTGCATACCTTGTCTGCTACAATCCCCCTATGATTGCATGCACATTGGAAGGTCAGATGCCATATGGCAGGGGGCCCAGGAGTGAGCCCTGTGGGCCTCCACTGGGTCCAGATATGAGTGTGACAAGGCACCTTGAGCACCAATCCTGTGTGGTGTGACCTCCAACCTGTCTGAGAAGCATCGGGTGACATATGTCCCCACATGTATGCTGGCGAGCCTTTCCATGGGTCCCATGTGTAGTGTGCTCTGAATGCTCCCACCAGGTCATGGTACTGTGTGCAAACCCACGTATCCCCATCAATGGCCTTGGTGACCACTCCAGACAGGACGAGCAGGTTCGGGAGGCAGGATCCGCCCTTGACTATGTAGTTGTGGGTATGTTCTGGTATTGGCTGTACACCGCTATCTGTAACCATGGCCACCTGTATGGACCTCACCACAGCTTTGCAGACAAGGCTTGTCAAGCGTATAGGGTGTGGCTGCCGACAGTCCATAAGAGCACTACCCTGGCATAGTGGGACCACAGATGCCATATGGCATCCATTGGGGACATAGCCCATAGTAAGGCTAACATGACACAGTGGCCGCATGTGTGGGCTGAGGGCCTCAATGAGGATGGGTAGCACACAGCCAGGGACACTATCGGTGCCCATTGCTGACGTGTCAACCGCCATAGAGATATGGGATCACACCAGGCCATATGAGATGTCTGGGAGGATACACTCTGGTGGGATGGATATGTTCCCTCTTGGGGGGGGGGGATGTATGCATGGAACATGTCCGCTGGTTTGCAGACAATGTCTGTGGGTGCAGTGACTGTTGTACCATTCTGGACCATTTCCAGCCAAGTCTGTGTGCCCCCAACCATGTCCTTACCACAGTTAGGGAAGGCCCTATGGTTGTCTCATGTGCCCTCTGCAGTACCACTCCCACAAGCGGCCATGGATGATGGTATGTGGGGCCGTATGGTGACGCCGGTATGAATGGGTAATGGTTTCCCTGGTACTGTCATTGCTCTGCCATGTATTAGCTCCAACTGTTGATGTACAGGTAGTCAGTGGCTGCGGTCCACCACACCATGTGCCTACCTGTGGTGGACAAGGTCCTGATGTCATCATGTTTGCCTGTTGCAGACATGCATGTGGGTGCTCAGAGAAGGCATTCGTTAGGCGTTTGCCGGTCTGGCCTGTGTTCAACACTGGCATGGAGGACTTGTAGGGTACCACACCGGTCATATGATGTGTGTGGTTTTCTGTGGAGAGGTCATCACTGAGGTCCCCCATGCTGGTGTCGGTTACAGGATGTGGATGACCAGTGGATCCATTATACGGTCTTGCATCACCATTGAGGGCTGTACATCCTGTGTGGGGCATATCCTCACCATGTGTGATGGGCAGAACTGTCAGACATCCCCCCCTAGTATGTATGGTGCATGGCTGTTTAACAGTGGCCAGGTGTGTGAACACCTGGGACCGCTGGCGTAGTGTGTTGTGCCATGGGTAATGTTCCCAGGCTATGTATGGGTGGTTCATGTCACCCAATACGGTGCTGTTGTGAGAGCATGCCCACTCACCAGTGTCCTCAGGACATCTGTGAAGGTATCCTGTGTTTGGGAGGGTTGTCTGTAGCATGCAACAAACTGTAGGCCAGTCCTACACATGGTTAATTGCACCTAGATATTCCCTGCAGCAACGGCCACGTCTGTGGCATGGCTGGGTTGCTGTTGTGTGGCTGGACACACAGGACGGTCCACATTCCGCCACCCATGCCGTCGCACCATGTGTATGCATGTCTGCTCTGTGCCGACTCTAAGTGTCTGAGCATGCCCAGTAGGCAGCTGTGTAGATAGACACACAGCACAGTGCACACCCCGCCCGTCTGCAGTTATACCCGGGTGCATGCCTGTATCCCCACATAGCGGCCACGTCTGTGGCATGGCCAGGTTTCTGTTGTGTGGCTGGACACACACGACGGTCCACATTCCGCCACCCATGCCATCGCACCATGTGTATGCATGTCTGCTCTGTGCCGAGTCTAAGTGTCTGAGCATGCCCAGTAGGCAGTGATGTACTGATCAGTAGTTACTTGGTATTCCCGACTGCAGCACTAACGTGTTACTGTACGGCGACCTTGTGATGGTAACAGACTGCGGGACTGCACTCTGTCCTAACTCGATCGGGCGCATTGCCTCTGCAAATGATACCACTCACGTGGGGTATGCCTCCTGACAGCTCTGCTCAGTAAACTCGGTAGCGCGTTCTGTAAATGCTTCATACTGTAGTGTGTTCATGTAGATAGGCGTAGGTTCGTCCCCGTCCCTTCCGTGTGTGTGTGTGTGTGTGTGTGTGTGTGTGTGTGTGTCTGTGTGTGTGTGTGTGTGTGTTTCCAGCTGCCTCTGCGACTGATCATGCTTTTAGACACTCCAACACATGCCTTGGCTATTGCCAACTATTGTCTTGCGGGTGACGTCAGCAGCCTACAAGTATGAGTGTGACAGCGCTCTGTTCAGTAAAGTCGGTAGCACGTTCTGTAAATGCTTCATACTGTAGTGTGTTAATGTAGATAGGCGTAGGTTCGTCCCCGTCCCTTCCGTGTGTGTGTCTCTGTGTGTGTGTGTTTCCAGCTGCCTCTGCGACTGATTATGCTTTTAGACGCTCCGCAACACATGCCTTGGCTATTGCCAACTATTGTCTTGGCGGTGGCGTCAGCAGCCTACAAGTATGCGTGTGACAGCGCTTTGTTCAGTAAAGTCGGTAGCGTTCTGTAAATGCTTCATACTGTAGTGTGTTAATGTAGATAGGCGTAGGTTCGTCCCCGTCCCTTCCGTGTGTGTGTGTGTCTCTGTGTGTGTGTGTTTCCAGCTGCCTCTGTGACTGATTATGCTTTTAGACGCTCCGCAACACATGCCTTGGCTATTGCCAACTATTGTCTTGCGGGTGACGTCAGCAGCCTACAAGTATCGTGTGACAGCGCTCTGTTCAGTAAAGTCGGTAGCGTTCTGTAAATGCTTCATACTGTAGTGTGTTCATGTAGATAGGCGTAGGTTCGTTCCCCGTCCCTTCCGTGTGTGTGTCTCTGTGTGTGTGTGTTTCCAGCTGCCTCTGCGACTGATTATGCTTTTAGACGCTCCGCAACACATGCCTTGGCTATTGCCAACTATTGTCTTGCGGGTCACGTCAGCAGCCTACAAGTATGCGTGTGACAGCGCTGTTCAGTAAAGTCGGTAGCGTGTTCTGTAAATGCTTCATACTGTAGTGTGTTCATGTAGATAGGCGTAGGTTCGTCCCCGTCCCTTCCGTGTGTGTGTGTGTTTCCAGCTGCCTCTGCGACTGATTATGCTTTTAGACGCTCCGCAACACATGCCTTGGCTATTGCCAACTATTGTCTTGCGGGTGGCGTCACCAGCCTACAAGTATGCCTCTGACAGCACTCCGTCAGTTAACTCAGTAGCGTTCTGTGAATGCTTCATACTGTACTGAGTTCATGTAAATAGGCGAGGTTCATCTCCGTCCCTTCCGTGTGTGTGTGTGTTTCCGTTGCTTCGCAAATACAACTGAATAAGCAAATTCTTAAAGTGTTCACAATCAACAGTGTGATATTTAAAATCATGTTAAGACTCACATTGTTGATTGTGAACATTCTTAGACATAGCTCTTTTTCTGCACACGTTGTGGAAACAACGAAAACGTTGCATGTTGTAATGAACTGTTTAAATGTTACAAAGACTTGTGTTGTGTCGAACTACGGGGACTATTCTTGCTGCAGGTTGCTGGTTTGTTTGTGTTTCATAGTACAATATCATGTAATACGTGTGTTCATAGTATGCTTTCTGTGATGTTGACATGTGTGTGTTTCGTTAGCAGTACGTCTCTGCTTTCTATGCTGTGGCTACATCTCCATTGCTCGCATAGACAGTGACAAATGGAAGTGTAAGGGTGGACATTTAAAGCCTGGATACTTCCATGTTATGTGTAAGTCTCACGGGGCCAACGGGTGATAGCGCATACATGTCTATGAAGTACCTTTGGATACATACCTCTCAACCTGGAAACATCAAAAATCTGGACAAGGCCCATGAAAAATAGGTACAAATCTGTACGCTGATTAACATAAAATTTGCATACATAATTAAACAACCCCGCCCACTCCAATGGAATTGTAGGATACAAACTCTGAAATGCAAACTGAAGAACGGAACCAAAATATAGCACCAGAGTCCCACTGCAGCCATTCAAATGTCCCATTATCTGGCTATTTCACCCCATTTACCATAAACACTAATGTGTGCATACTGCTTTACTTCTACAATGATCATTTGGATTTTATTTTTACACTTTACAATACTGTCTCCCAATGAAAATAGACTCCCAACAAATTCAGTATAAAGCTAATAAAACCTAAAATGAAGAAATGTGTTGAGGATTGTAATAAAGACAATTTGTGAGATTTTCTTAAGACACTAGAATACAAAACACTTGCAAATGTGTAATAAAAGGAAAAACAAAGGCTAGAAATTACACATTATGCACACATACGCATAATTCTGAAGAGATTAACAAATTACAATGCATTCAGGACATCAATGCATGGTGGGACAGATACCAAAAGAAAATATAATCAACCAGACTATACAACACAGTGAGAATGTGTACAAGACCCTCATCAAAAAGAGAACGTGATTTCAGTGTGTCCGTATTTAAACAACTACCTTCTCAATTCCATTTTCTTTGCACATTTTTCAAACATGTGATCACAGCCCTGCAGTGATAATGAATGCCACAGGTATAAAAGTACTGAATACTCTATGCATACTGTTCATATCCATTAATGCCCCGCCAATAAAAATTCTTAAAATTCAAGCAATCTGTCCTCTAAAGGGCAGAGTTGATGAGCCAGAACAGTCAATTCATGATGTGGGAAGTGCCTGAACAAGGAAAACCCCTATGCAGTTCAGCAACAGGAGCAGATCTTCTAACACACTTTAAAACATAACAGAAATACATTGTTTTATTCTAATGTCTTGTACTATAGTCTTATAAGTTAAAGATCATTTCAATTACACCCACAAAAATCCAAAAATCAAGCACTACACAAGCTTAAATCCTGAAAGCAACCACGATTTATGTTACCGGTTACAGTTCCAAAGTTTGATATTTCATCTCTTCTGTCCACCCCACTACTATGAAATGCCTTTGACTCTTAACAGCTGCTCAGCCTGAAAACCCAGCTCAACAGATTGCAATAATTATCAAAACTCACATAATGAAAGCTACTGGGTTAAAAGTAAAACTTTCTAAATGCATACTTTAAGTTGACAGTTTAAATCATAATAAATGCGGGCCACACTCACTCACACACCAGACATTAAACACACCAGCAATTTACAGAACCATTACTTAAAGCAATTCCCAAAATTCCAGTGTAAACTGACTATTCATATCCAAGATTCTCAAGTTGAAATGCTTTGATTAATTCAACTAACATTTTAGTATTTCACACTATTTACTAGAAGTAAACAAATGCATGAACACAACAATAAAAAATTCAAATTTGTATTCTGGCACTTAAGTTCACCGCTATCACAACCTGGGTAAATAAAATACTCTGAAAAACATTAAGCAAAGCGAATAATGCTGTTTAAACTACACATATTTTCCTAATCTTTTTCGCATTAGTGCTTGCCCATCCCCTTAGCCAACATAGTTATGCTTCAGAAACAGAGGTAGCTTATTATACTTCAGAAACAGAAGCTGCGTTTCTGAAGCATAATAAACTACCTCTGTTTCTGAAGCATAATAAACTATCTCTGCATTAGAACCATGATTAACAAACTAACTCGCAGCTTGCACAGTATTAAATAAATACCTCTGAACAGCTTGTTGCCTTGTTCTGTCCTTTTCAGCACTGCATAAAATCGAAATACCTCTGTTTCGTTCCTGAACAGCAGCATAATAATAAAAAAAGATTCCTCGTTCCTGAAGTCCGAACAGGCAGCACAGCAGCATAAGATAAAATGCATTCCTGCTTGCTTTTTCCTGGCTAGAAGAACCACCATCCATGACGAAAAGAAAACTCAAAGTCACAGCTTTTCATTTCCGCCTGCTCCTAGCCAGCCGGAAATAATGACGAGCTCCTTGAGCTCAATTCCGACTGGCTGGTAGCCCTGGCGCTGGCGTCATCAGCGCGTGATGGCGTCAGCGCGAATTTTTAAAAAATTAAAAAAACGAAGCAAGAAAATCGGAAATGAAGGGGTGCCACTCGGGAATCGTGGCACCCCTTCATTTTGACCCCAAAACTCGGTAAAAACCGAGTAATTCGGGACGGTTGGGAGGTCTGTTTGGATACCATATGCGACCTGTCGTGGACGAAATGTTTAAGTTGACTGTTCCATCTACCTATGTGTGACATGGTTTGTGGCCATAGGGTGCCAGCAAGTCTTCCCTGTTCATTGGGTGTTTGCCATGGTCTATTGACATCACTCCTATTAATTCACCGAAGGATGTCTTTCATTGTTGGCAACGCCATAGTTTGACCTTCGTATGTCATTCCCAGCAGACGTGGAGATTGTGCCATTGGTATGTTTACACAGGTGACCCATCTGTTCCACTGTATGGAAGCGTGTGATCCCCATAGATGTGCTGGCAGATTGAGTGCTGTGTACGCTGGTATCTGCCCAGCGGTCTGGCTTTGAATGGGGAGTGTCTACTGTAGACCCTATCTGTATTCCCTGGGTTATGCCTTGCAACAGCTGTGGGATTCCCCCAGGTTTGCAGCTATGGGTGCCATCTTGGCCGTACGTTTGTCCATCCATGGGAACTGCCTACTGGACACTAGTATCGGGCTGTCAACATTTCACAGCTGCATTCTCCATTTCCGGTGGATGATCGGTATTAGTATTGCGGAGTAACGCATATGCCATGGCCACGTCCGCTGCGGAGGCGGGACAACGAATCATCTGCCAATCCACACCGACACCCATTTTTGCATACCCACGATCCCATGTCTGCAACCCTCGACAGTACCCCTTGCACACCCTTCATGTGTGCGGAAATGGGATGTGACGTCGTGTATGGACGCAGCAGCCTGGGGAGTCCTATTCATATGTCCTGCATTTCATGGACGGCTGTCATCACCCTTGAAGACGCTTGTGGTGCATATATCTACCTGTGCCGTAGTCACGGCTGTCACCTCTTCCGGTTCACACTATGCTGCCTACACTTACTTAAGGAGTAATTTTTGGGTCCTGCAATGGACACCGATGTGCATATGTAAAGTTTAGAACATGTTGGACTGTGTCCATTCAGCCAGTGGGTTTGACTGCCGCCGTATGTTCCCCAGTCCCGGATGTCTGTCCGCCTACCCATATTATGTAGTGCTACGGAACCCGTGTCCTTCCACAATTTACCCATATGGTGTTACTGTAGTACTGCAGGTTGGCAACTGCTTTAGATAATCCTCAGAGGTACCATTGTGAACTATCCGCCACTGTATTGTCATTATAACACAGCGGTACATGTAGAACGTATTTATTCATGACAGTATGTTATTTATGTGTGGAACGCCATATTTTAACCATAGTATGACCTTCCTAGTTGACGTTGTTGGTGTGCCATTAATATGTGTTCCACAGGTCGCACGTATGTTCCGCAGAGTGGAAGCGGGTGATCCCCACATACTTGATAGCACCTTGGCTGCTGTGTACGCTGGGATTCGCACGGCAGGATGGATGTCTACGGGGTGTATCTACTGTTGTTTCCATCTGTATGTCCTGTGTTATGCCTTACTACGGCTGTGTGATTCCACCAGGTTTGCTATTATGGGTGCCATCTTGTCCATACGTTTGTCCATCCTTGGGAAATGCCTACTGGACACTGATGTAGGGCTGAACACATTTCACACCTGCCTTTAGCATTACCCAATGGATGCTTTGCATCCTTAGTGGGGACTAAGGCACGTCCTGTACCCGCAGCCCTCCCACGGGGCGGGACAATGGATTATCTGCCAAACAACACCGAGCCCCATTTTGCATACCCAGGATACCATGGCTGCAAGCCCCCACGGTACGCATGACACATCCTTCATGTGTGCGGAACTGGGATATGGACGCACATGTATGGACACGGCAGTCTGGGGACCTCTGTTCATATGTCCTGCATGTCATGGACAGGTATCATCAACCTTAAACACGCTGGTGGTGCATATGTCTAGCTGTGCCGTAGTCACGGTTAGTACTCTGATTGGCCGATCCCGATGGATAACGGAGCAAGCGCCGTAATTTTTGGAGTCCTACAATGGACACCGATGTGCATTTGTAAAGTGTGGAGCGTGTTGGACTGTCACCATCTGGCCAGTGGTATTGACTGCCGCTGTATGTTCCCCAATCGTGGATGTCTGCTTGACTACCCATCGTTTGTATTACATGGCCTATCTATATCCACGTGCCAGTATGCGGAAATACAGCAAACCTTGCGTCCTGCCCATCTTCATAAACGACATTATGGAACATATATCGGCAAAGACAGACACTGTCAAATACGATAGACTCCACAGTGAAAGGATACTGAGCTCTTTCACCTACTAACATGGGGCATCGGAGTACGGAATGCATGACATAGCCGTCCCTTATACACTTCCTTCAGAGTCGGTTTAAAGCGAAATAATCAATAAACCTGCTCATAGTTAGGTGGACAGTGCTCCAAGTCTTGATTATAACGTGACATATACATATCAGTGTTGCATGCCTTACTTCATGGAAACAATAATACGGCAACAATGTGTTAATATATATACAATATTGGTAAATACAATCAGTATCCTGACACATAGTTGATAATTGTTGTGAGTGCACCTTAGAATGTAGTGTGTTGATCAGGATATTGTATATCAATGTGTATAATAGTAGCATTACGATAACGAAGCATGGAATCAATAAGTACTATTTAAGCATATATTTTACAATTATGAATGTAAATGTGTGGAGGAGACATCCTTAACCTTCCCTGGTTCCACTGGATCACACACGCACACTCGCATGTCCGGATTGTGGGTTACGGGCGGGGGCACATGCATATCCGTAGTCCGTTTATATATGTTTACAGTGTCTGTGTGGTTACGTGTTTTGCGTTAGTTGTGACTATTCCGGTAACATATGTCTGATCCGGTTGACGGACGTGTGCAGAAAGCACTTACAGCTTTATATATGTAACAGTCTTTGCAGCATGGACGCGCATTACGTGCACATCTATATGTTCTATAGTCGTAATTCAAGCGTGACTGCATTCACGTTTGCGGTTACTGTGACCAGTACACGTTAGCTGTTCGTTGTCATTAATATGCATACCCATGGTACCTATGTACATTTACATATCGCCCCCTCGCACATACGCACGTCACAGGCATCCATTCTCCTGCTGGGAAAGGTGCGGTACTGAATGTTGAACATTCCTAATTCCCCCTCGCTCATGGCCCAGGATGCATATGTCGTCACCGCAGGGCTGTTCAGATGACAGGTGCTTATATCCCATACGCATACAGGCCTTCGATTGTCAGGGTGTTGCTGTGGTGCTTTGGGTTTGGTCTTGTCCGCCCACTGTACGGGACTGCCCTGACCCTGTACGAATGTTAGATGAGTCACATGTGCACGTTCTGTCCGTGTCCATGGTACCATGTCACGCCCCCCCCCCAATTATTCGTAACCGTGTGCACCGATTGGCCGGTGTACCCGTTGTAGATCTTGTTATACTAATTGCACACGGTCTGGTCGAACAGACCAATTTCCATTACTAACCCTCCGTATGTATGGCCTGTGTCGCAATATTACAAGGGTTTACCATTGCGTGACGACTTTCACTGAGCCACAGACATGTCCGTTGCTTGGTTTGGCCCGGTTCCGTTGTGCTACACACATTTAACATGGCGGAACAGGTTGAACAGCTCAGCCACGAGCACATCGGGTTCTCCGTCGCTGTTTAGTATTGAATGTCTATGTGGAGTTTGTTTCACAAAGCGAGACAATGTCGACATTGTTAACGGACATCTCGCGCAGTACGTCCGCACTGCCGCGGGTGACGTATGTCTGCCTTTGGGCGGCGAACAGGCATTATGCTGTGCCATTATGTCTGGGGATATATGGTTTCTTGACATAGATGATATGCCATACTAGCAATGACCCTAGCAATGACCCGCGTCTGGGTGTGGGTACTGCTGTATTACCCACGGGAAGAGTGGCCTTAGGTTAAGTGGTGCCCTAGGCAGAAGTTGCCACCGATACATCACCCGCTACCCCCCTCCTGGTCTACCTACACCAAATAGAGTCTGGAAAGGTGCCCCGAGTAGAGCAACGCCCTAGACGGCTACCTACTTGGCCTATGCCTAAGGCCGGCTATGTGTGTGGTCCCTTGGGCATCGGACTCGGGAACGCGCCACGTCTGCCGTGGGTATGTCCAGCATTACCCACATCCAGCCCCAAGGCAGTCAACACAGCATCCATGGGTCCAGATGGTTTCCCAGCTGTGTACTCCAGGAAATCTATGGGGAATTAAACCCACACTTTGGACAGCTGTTTAATCTTAGCCTCACCTCAGGATATGTACCCGAGTAGTAGCACAGGGCGACTGTAGTCACACTCCACATAGATGGTGCCTCCACTGACCCTGGTTATTACCATACCATTAGTTTGACAAGCCTTATCTGCAAAGCCATGGAGATGGATCATAATGGAACACATAGATAAAGACATAGGGGACTCGCATACTTTGGATACAACCCAGTTTAGCTTGGTCAGAGTCAGATCATGCCTTCTACACGTGTTTCACTTTGTAGAATCAGTCACCAAGGCCATTGATGAGGGTAAAGCAGTCCATACAGCCTACCTCAACCCGGCAAAGGCCTTCGACACAATACCCCCCTCGGGTATAATTGATAAACTCGTCATCTTGAATGTAAATCCATACATCGCCATATGGGTTGCAAACTGGCTAAGTCACAGAACACACATGGCCATAGTTGCTGGCGCCATGTCATACTCACAGCCAGTCACAGGTGGTGTCCCATGGGGCTCAGTCCTGGGTCCACTATTTCTCAGCATCTACGTTTCCAATGTACACGCATACACAGGGGGGTTATGGGTGACAATGTTTGCAGATGACTGCAAACCGGGTGCCAAAGTCAGACACACATCTGACACAGATATCCTTCAGGAGTGCCTCACAGATGTGGATAAGTGGTACCAGAGACATGTCCTACAGCTAAATGCCAGGAAATGCATAGTCATACCCTTCGGGAAGAACAAGGTTACCCCGAGCTACCATATAGGTGGCAATCCACTGAGCACAGAGGGGGTTACCAGTGATCTGGGGACACGGGTTGTTGTTAACCGTTTGTTAGACACACATGTTTCTAACATAGTTAGGTAGACCTTCCACATTGCCCACATCATCATGAAGGGATTCACATCTAGATCAGGGGGGTCATTGTCCCCTTGTACTCATCACTCATTAGACCTATGATTGGGTACAATGCCCCGTTCAGAATGTATCTGACCCAACACCTGCAGCAGCTGGAAAGGCACCAACAGTTCATCGACAAACAGATGCAGGGTCTCAGGTATATGTGTTATACTGACCAACTGAAAGAATTCCAGCTGTATACAGTTGCATACCACTTGCCCAGAGGTGACCCGTGCCTGGCATACAAGGCTATGTCGAACCCAGATCCGATGACTATGCTTCACGTAAAGAAGTTAGATCCCTCAGAACCACAAGGGCAGCTGACGTACACCTTGACACTGTCATTAATCGAACGTGTTGTTGGGACAGATTCATCACCCAGACACTCACTATGCTGTGGAACAACATCCCAGTACATGTGAGGGCAAGCACCTCGCTGGCCTTGTGTTAGTATTTAGACATGGATGTCTGAATTGATTTATTTAAGTAACCTTCTAAATGAATATTCACATTAGCACATTGTGAATCTTTACATTTCGTTGGTCTATTTTACATTAGTCATAATCATACGGTTTATGTGTATATATTATGGTTCATTTATATTACTAGGTGTCTGCAGTTCTGTTAATATATTGGCACAATCCGTAGGACATATATATGTATCTTACACAGTCAGACATTTGGAAAACATTTTATGTTGGTTCATCTTTCATATATGTACATATATTTCTATTTTCCGATGAAGACTGTACCTTTCAAAGCAATGTCTGATGTCCTCACTGTGTGGAATCTGTAACCCAAGTAAGGTTTGTTTGCTTGTTTGCCTTTAAGGCATGTAATTAGTACCTAGCACATCTAATTTACTGACCAATTAAGGCTTTTAAATGTAGTAGGTTGGACTGCATTGTATGTATTCTGAATAAGTCTGCTTATGAAGCAGACGAAGTGGGCTCCAATAGACTATGGTGACTGCCTTTAATTCTTGGTGTGCTCTGAGTGGTCACTGACGGTCCCTACAGTACCTCGTCTTTGCTTTGGACTTCATCGGCTGGTTGTCTGTGTTTGTTGTATGGGGAATGTCAACTGTAGTCCCTATGTGTATTACTTGTGTAATGCCTTACTACGGCAGTGTAATTCCACCGGGTTTGCAGTTATGGGTGCCATCTTAGTCATACGCTTGTCCATCCATGTGGATTGCCTACTGGACACTGGTATAGGGCTGTACACATTTCACACCTGCATTTTGCATTCTCCGGTAGATGGTTTGCATTATTAGCGGAGAGTGAGGCATGTGCTACGCACACATCCCTCCCACGGGGCGGGACAAAGGATTGCCTGCGAAACAACACCGAGGCCAGATTCTACATACCCAGACTCCCTTGACTGCAACAGTGGACAGTACCCATTACACATCCTTCATGTGTGCGGGACTGTGATGTGGACGCAGCTCAATGGACCCGATACCCTGGGTATTTCTGTGCATGTGTGCTGCATTTCATGGACAGCTATCATCAACATTGAACACGCTTGCGTGCATATGTGTACCTGTGCCGTGGTGACGACAATGAGATCACGTGAGTAATGCAGGAAGCTAGCGGGCATTCTCTGAATAGAATTTTTGGGTCCTACAATGGACACCGATGTGCATATGTCAAGTTAGATGTTGCTGGACTGTGTCCACCTGCCCAGTGCTTTTCACTGCTGGTGTATGTTCCCCAATCGCGGATGTCTGTTTGACTACCCATTCCACATGGTGCTACATAACCAGGTGATTTAGTACTGTGAACAAATGACATACATCCAAAGATGCTGGTTAGCAACTGCTTCATATAAACCTCAGACATCCCAATGGGACATATCCGTCACTGTATTTCCAATATAACACCACCGGAACATGCTGATTACCTATGTATTCATTTAACCATGTTGTCTTCATAGGTGGGAATGCCATAGTTTACATATCCTACCTGACGTTGTGTGTGTGCCATTAGTATGTGTTCCACAGGTCGCACATCTGTTCCGCTGTACGGTAGTGGGTGCTCCTCATTCTGTTGCTGGCAGATTGAGTGCTGTGTACGCCGGTGTTGGCACGACGGTCCGGCTTTGTATGTGGAATGTCAACTGTAGTCCCTATGTGTATTTCCTGTGTTATGCCTTACCGCGGCTGTGTAATTTACCCGGGTTTGCGGTTGTGGGTGGCATCTTGGGCATACGGTTGTCCATCCATGACAATTGCCTACTGGACACTAGTATAGGGCTGTACACATTTCACACCTGCATTTAGCATTCTCCAGTGGATGGTTTGCATCATTAGCGGATAGTATGGCAGGTGCTACACACACATCCCTCCCACGGGGCGGGACAAAGGATTGGCTGCGAAGCAACACCGAGCCCAGAGTCTACATACCCAGAATCCCTTGACTGCAACAATCGACAGTACCCATTACACATCCTTCATGTGTGCGGGACTGTGATGTGGACGCAGTTCTATGGACCAGTACCCTGGGTATTTCTGTGCATCTGTGCTGCATTACATGGACAGCTATCATCAACATTAAACACGCTTGCGGTGCATATGTGTACCTGTGGCGACAATGAGTTCAGGTACGTATTGAAAGAAGACGTGAATCTGGTATGATGTCAATTTTGGGTCCGACAATGGACACCACTGTGCATATTTAAAGTGTAGAGCTTGTCGGACTGTGTCCTTGTGAGCAGTGGGTTTCACTGATGCTGTGTGTTCAGCAATCGCGGATGTGTGCTTGACTACCCATACTGTGTAGTGCTACAGGAACCATGTCTTCCGACACCAGAACCCAATGCTATACATCCAATGTTGCAGGTTAACAACCACTTTCATACCATACCCAGAGGTCACGATTGGGAGGTATTGCCACTTTATTATCGAACAACAGCCCCAGACTGTGTACATCACGGGAACTTTAGGCCAGTCTTACCGGCCATTTGCAATTGTAATTAGCAGACACGTGTCAATACATGTATGATAAGACATATTGTCATGCAGAAGTTGGTCTATGTTATTTGGACATTGGCTTCTGCTTTTGGCATCCGTTGCTGTGAGTGCTGCCAGTTACCATACACATTGCTTGCTCAGAGGCAGACTACACAATTCTGCACACTACTGTGGTCTCCTTTAAGGACCCTGAGCCAGTGGTCGACAGTACGGCAGCCACTGCATCAATCACATTTGCCATCTACCAGTACCTACAGGACTGCATGAGCCAGTCATTCACTTACCCAACTGTGGTTCATTGTACCAATGCCAAGCATCCAGTGTGGTGTACCCCAGCCATACACAGGATGTACAACACGAGGAGGTGGCTACTACAAGGTGGAGCAGACACCTTATGAGGTATGACACCCTTGGTCATCATATGTGTAGAGTTACACACTGTCATGAAATTGTCCAGGGCACATTCCACAGATATACCTACATGGACCTGGCTAACAATCATACCACCTTCAGTTGCTATGCTCGACACCTGGGAGCTCACTCCCACATATGCTCTGACTGGGTTCACATAGAGGTGGGGTTTACTCAACATACACACATTGCCAACATACAGGCTGACAAGTCCAGTGAGGACATCTCCACACCCTCCCGCACACATGAGGAGATGTGTGTACCAGTGGTTTGTGGTCACCAAATGTTCTGTGACACACAGGTGGGACATGCTCTCTCCAGGGTAGTGGACATAGCATCCATGAGACCAGCTGGTGACCCCGCTGTGTACTCCACTATCTCATTTATGAATTGGACCCACAGTTAGGACAGCTATTTCTTTGTAGCCTCACCTCAGGTAGGGTACCCAGGTTGTGTCACATGGCAACTGTAGTCCCACGTCACAAGGCCAATACCTCCACTGAGGCTGGTTATTACTGTCCCATTACCCTGAGGAGACCTATCTGCAAAGACATGGGGAGGGATCATACTGCGGCTCGTACATGACTGCATAGGGGACATACATACTTTGCATCACACACGGTTTGTCTTGTTCAGGAGCGGTTCATGCCTTTAAAGCATGGTTGACATTTTCGGGACAGTCGCCGAGGCCACTGATGGGGGGGTTGCAGTCCATACAGCCTACCTCGACCTGGCAAAGGCCTTCATCACATTACCCCCCTCAGGTATCGTTGATAAACCCATTGGCTGGGATGTGAACACGTACATCACAGAATGTGTTGTAAACTGTCTATGTGACACAACCCACACGGTCATAGTTGCTGGCAGCATGTCAGACCTACTGCCTGTCACAAGTGGTGTCCCATGGGGCCCTTCCATGTCTGCACTCCTGTCATACACCTACATTTTCACGGTACAGGCACACACAGGGGTGCTATGGGCAACAGTGTTTGTAGATGACTGCAAAACAGGTGCCATAGTGGGACAGACATCTGACACAGATATCCTTCGAAGGGGCCTCCCAGGTATGCATATCTGCTGTCAGGGACATGTCCCACAGCTAAATGCGACGTAATGCAACATCATACCTGTGGAGAACTACTAGGTCACCCCTGTCCAGCATATAGGTGGCTGTCCACTCAGCACAGGGGTGATTACCAGGGATCAGGGGACAGTGTTTGACGGTCACCATTCATTCCACACACACGTTGCTATCGTGGTTGTGTGGGACTTCTACATTGCCCACCTGTTGGTGCAGGGATTCACATCTACATCAGGCTAGGTCATTGTCTCCTTGTACCCATTACGTGTTACACCTATGATCTACTACATTGCCCCATTCAGACTGTATCTGACCATACACCTACAGCAGCTGGGAAGCCCACATAGGTTGATTGTTGTACAGATGCAGGATGACACCATTTTGTGTAATGCTGCCCCACTTGTAGGACCCCTGCCACATTCGTCACATACCTGCTGTTTAGTGTTGACCTGTGCCTGACATACGAGGCCATGTCAACCCATATGTCATGTGTATGCTTCACCTACTGTATCCGCATCCCTCAGAACCACTAGGGCAGGTGACATTTACCTTGTCACGGTCATTAATGGGATGTGTTTGAGTGACACATATATCACCCAGACACTCATTATGCTGTGGATCTACATCACAGTACATGTGAGACAGACATCCTTCCTAGCCTTGTTCGCATATGTTGTCCATTGGATGGAGAATTGCAGGTATAGGCCAGGGATTACATCATTATCAGTGCTTGACGGAGATACAGCAATATCATAGGTATTTCATCTGAAGCACAGAAGGTTGGCAAAGTCATCCTAACTATGGTGTAGTATTATGGCTGGGCCTGGGACGATGGCCTACCCTGTACCTATGGACGTGTGAACCTATATTCATAGTTTGTCACATTTACAATTGTCTATCCACTATACTCTTTCGCCACTGTATATTTCTGTGGCACATGATTGTCCTCTGTATTACATGCAGGTATGCTGTGTACGTTGCACATACGTCACTGTTGATGACAGTGTATCTGTGTCCCTAACACTGTGATACTGAGAACTACCACACATCCTTCACAGCATTACATGCATATGTCCATTCTATTCTTCTTTGGCCTATGGGGGGGTGTTAAGGCAAACATTACTCAAGTCCCTGTTTGTGCATGCTTCATGTTGGTGTTTGACCAGGCTCCGTTGCAGTCATGTGTTGGACAGTAGTGTGTCTGTGTGTTTGCCATGTGTTTTTATTGCTGGTACATCTGTGGGAGGTGTAGTTGGCACATGTTCCTCTTTGCAGGGACACCCATCCTGGGGTTTGTGTCATGCATCTGCACTTGGCACGTGCCATATGTCCTGTACTATTCCCACAGTCGTGTATGCCTTCATGCACTACTACTGCGTGTTACTGGCTGTGTGTATGTGGTACACATGGACATTGTGATGGTTGGCTTGACCTATTCCCATGCTAGAACGTACATCTGTCAATTAAGTCTTTTAAATCAAACTGTAACACTCATTCGTATTTTCAAAATGACACTCAATAACACAGGAAGCTGGGATTAATAACATTTTACTACTGTGCAGCAGGAGGCAAAGGAGTATGCAGTAAAAGTTTAGACATTTGTTCAACTCTATACATGTTACATCTGTATGAGCATTCTGTATACTATCATCTTTTGCACACATTAATGATGTGGTCAGTCACAAGGCATTTACATTGCTAGAGTACAGAACATTGTATTCCTACAACAGTGCTCAGGTAATGCTTATTACATGTTTTCCCATGAGGATAGCCCAACCTTGAGCCACATATTCACTTAGACTGTACCGGTAAATTCTGCTCTGTCACGGTTCCAACACTGTTCATATCCAGTCCTCACTCCATGTCCTACTAGGTTCCTGTGTCTCTCTGCTGAGCAGCTGTACTCTGTGTTAGAGCTCACAAGCCTATCCTCCTCAGTGGAAGGATGACAGATATACCTGTACATACATGTATTATTCTGTAACCGAGCAGATGAGTAATGCTGACTGACATACACCTGCTGCACTGGTTACTGCTAGGGTCAGGGTTCAATCACACTGCAGCTACACTACAAGCAATTACATGCATGAGAAGCTGTACTGCCATATTGTCAGGTAGAATAATATGCATTATACACTATTTGCTTCTAAAGTTGCACGTCATATCTATGTTTAAATATGTATTTTGCTAACATTCTCCCTCCTTTGATTGCTTCTACTCTATCCAGAAACATATACAACATTATTTCATTCCCTAGCCTCTTCCTCTGTGGAACGTTTAACTAGGCAAGTAATTTGTTGTACATTGCAAGTAGGATTGCATTTTCTATTGACAAATACCACTACAGGTCTTGATACATAGTCTCAGGTACAGGTATGTCGCCAGAGTCCCTGACTAATACTTACATGCACAGTATCCCGCACTAGACACATGCTCCCAATATGAGCAGAACAACACAAATGGCAATCATGATATTCAGTATGACTGACCCCATCCACCCAATGTTTTGTGGAAATGGTTCGTCAGTGGGTTTGGGCCTGGTTCCGCCATGGATGACACCTGCTATATTACCTCTAGGTGGGCGTTGCTTTTGGTCTCTTCATGTGGTAGTTGGACACGGCGATCTTCTTCAGTAAGCGCGCACGTACCAATTCTCAGCGCCACAGTGCAGTCGTGCGCTATTACATTTTGTGACACAACAGTTCTCATTGCATCCAGTTCATCAGTCACATGTTCAAGAGCGGAAAGTCACATTCATCCTTCCTCCGACAGGTTTTGATAACTTCCTCTGTTCCCTGATTGATTTCACTACTCCAGAAGCTGGGAGTGTTCCAGCCCAGGTTGTGACGCTGTCACTCAAGTCCATATGAATCGATATTCCTTTATCTCTTGCAGAAGACTGGAATGTCAGAACAGCTTCCATTTCACCCACTGGATTAGTAGGTTTCTCGACTGTGTTCCCAGTTCTTGAGCTATATGTGTTATAGTTCGTTCGCACCCACAGGCAATTGTACAGTATGTCATGTGACTGGAGCCAGATAACCCAAATAACAACTGCCGGACCAATTCCCAGGTAACCATTGATATGCTTATTTCCCACAAACAACATAACAATATTCTACTTTACTACTGATGCGGGTTACCTCTGCATGTAACATATTCCTGTCTCTAACAGAGGACTGTTTATACAATTCAGGATGTTTCTGCACATCCTTCAACATTGTTCTCATGATGTTTCAATACAAATTAGGAATGGTGCTACAAGTAGTACTGTGATCTTTGGCTGTTATATGACATTCGTAAGACACAGTTATGTTACAAATACTCCCAACAACTGAAACTGTATCATGTTTATGATAACATACAATTCCTTTTTGTGTAACAGGTAAGTACATTGCCACGTTGTCCTGTGATCTCACAGAACCTGTATCAAAGTGTAGATATTCACAAGTCTCAATCTATCCCCAAGGGGACAACATGCATCGGAAGTCCTCCATATGATGTAGGTATGGCAGTACAAACACAGCAATTTAAAGTGTTCCTAGTCTCTATATGCACACGCGTCATGCCTAGGTATCTGTTGAAGTGTGGAAGACACTCTGTGGCCAGTTCATCACGTATCAGTATTTGTATCCGTGTAGTTATATGCAGGTAAGGTCCCAGAAAATGTAAAGTAAACACAAACATGGTTAATAGGTGTATAATCATTAGGACAGCAAACATAAATGTCTTTGGGGTTGCTTTGTATTGTTATACAGTCTTGGCCGGGTGATTCAGGCTCTTTGGTATATCAGCTACAAGATGTCAATCAGACTTGATATCCTTTGTGGAGTTTGAGAAATGTGAGGTGGACCCAGGACGACCTCTCTGCAAACTTTACTGCGGTAGGCGTTGCCAACAGTACCCGGTACAGACCTTCGCAATGTCCACTTGGCAATAATGTTCTTTGGATAACAGTGACATACACACAGGATACTGGTGTCAGCTATGCGTCCGTCTTCGTTTGCTCTTATCTGTAACAGACTTTAACTGAAGAACAGTGTTACTACTTAACAATCCTCTCATGTCACCTGCTACTGAGTCATCGACCTCCAGCTCTGCAGGCATGACAGCTTTCCACTCTGGCACATGATATGCCATTCCACATACTACTTCGAAGTGGGTGCAGCACTTTACATTTGGAACTGTTGTCATGCTCAGCAATGCTAGAGGTAGACAGCACATGTAACTCGTCTGGATGTCACCCACCAACCTCCTCTACTTATTTCTCGGGATCCCATTCTACGGCGCCAGCAGTCATGCTGACTGTGGGTTGTACATGCAATTTACATTCATGGTAATACGAACTAATCCCCCAGGTTGCGTGATTGTCTGGTTCACTACATGTGTTCTATTGTCACTGTAGCTTCTTTACAGCATGCCAGATCTAGGGATACTTTATTTTACTGGCACCTTTGCCACTGCTGCTGCATCCGGATTAATGGTTGGGAATGCTTCTACCCATTTTGATTATATATATGTGTAATCGCTAAACAGTATTTGTTCCCTTCACATTTATGCAGATGTATGAACTCCATACAAATAGTACGGAACGGTTATGGTGGTGTAGGTAAACTCACTCCCTTTGGTTTAAATACTCCCTGTGCATGATATCTACTGCAAACGTGACACGCTGCTCATGAGGTTTGTATGTGGTTCGTAATTCCGTATGTTAGGGGTATTCTGTTAACCAAATGTACCATCCCCCCTGTTGAGACATGTCTCTACCCATGGCTCCACAAAGCCGCATATCTGAATACATTAGACGTTAATATTGGCTTTCTCACTGTGGATATGTGCAGTCCGTGTTCAAGGATTGCTCCTCGTCATAACCACGTCGGCTTTTCTGCTTTCGTAGTTGCTGTTTGCATTGTTTGTACAGTTTCTACATCTAAACTGTCTGAGGTTTGTCATTCCTCATTCACACAAACACTTTCCAACTGTGAGGCTGCTTGTTTTGCAGGTGCATGAGCTCATGCCTTACCTTTCCTACTGTTATCCTGTTGCTTTCTATGCCCTGCACATTTACAATTACCTACTTCAGTGGGTAACTGCATGGAGTCTAATGCATTCAAGATCGAATCGCATGATTAATCGGTTTACCGGTGGATGTTATCATTCCCCTATTCTTCCACTGCTGCTCATAAACATGCACTGCACAGACAACAGACTGACTATTGGGACATATGTCCACACATCAGTTTTCCGCTACAGTACAAGCACGTGTTAAAGCTATCTATTCTGCTGCTTGAGCAGACACGTTATGCTGCAGGGTTTGGCCGTCTACAATGTCATTATCAATAACTACTGCATAACCTACTTGATTCGTTCCTGTAGGACTCTGTCTACATGATCCGTACACATTACCTGTCACCTCTGCATCATCTAAGGGTATATCAGTGATATCATGTCTGTGTGTAGTTATTTAATCCATTTCGTATAGGCAACTGTGTGGTGTGCCATACACAGGTGTCGGACGTGACGTTGATAGGTTTCATGTTGTACAACGTTCAATCACCATATGAGGTTGACTCAGTGGTATGGTCAAACATGACAAATGTCTAGCACGGGTCAGGAATGCTATCTTCTCTTGCAGCAGACTGATCGCAACTGCATGAGACATTCTCACAGTGAGAGGGTGGTCTAGTAACATTACGGCTGGGGCCTGTACTGCCATGGGTGCTACAACAACTGCCTGTACACAATGTGGCACTGACCATGCCACAGTGTCCAACTGCAATGAGTAGTCAGCTATGTAGCGTTGCTTACTTCCCTGCTGTTGCATCAAGACTGACGTCATATATCTCCGCTTACAATCTACGGTCTGACAACATGTGTTATGATTATTCACGAGACCTACTACAGCTGTTGAGGCTATCAATCGTTCTAGTCTGCAGAACACTGTTTCTGCTACTGTAATCCAGTGTAGTATGTGTTGTGCTGCCATAGGTGTATTAAAGGTTAAGGCAAACAATACAGCGGATTCCACAGCATTGTTTGGTATCCAGATTTGACAAATGTTAGTCGGCCCAGACAGGACATCATTCCCTTCTTGTTAGTTGGCTTGGGTGCTTATTATATTGCTACCTTCCTATCGTCATGTGATGTTCTACCCTACTTGGATACCAGATATGCCAGGTAATTGACCTGTATTCTCTGTAGTTGCAATTTATGCTTGCTTACTTTATGTCCCTGTTCTGCTGATTATCTCAATAATGCTATTGTATCTTCCATACATTGCTGCTGGGTAGGGGCCGCAAGCAGAATATCATCCAAATAAAGTAGAACTTGACTGGCCCCGGTGGAGTTAACACCGAATGTAGCTAGCCATCCCCTGTGAGAATATCGTTGTACTTTCACAGTATCCCGCGATAGCCGGGTATGGCTGTATCTGTCACCCTGACTGTACATGCAAAGCAATACGGACTATGTGGATGTATAGGTATTGCAAAGGAAGCATAGCTTATATGTACCACGGTAAGATACTTCTGTGGCATGTTCATAGCATTGAATATAGTGTGTGGGTCTGGCACCAACGCTACCCTAAGTATTCTTACATGATTTACAGCTTGTACATACTGTACCATCCGCCATTCCCCTTTTGGTTTCCGATCAGGAGATACAGCGGTATTGCATGGTGAATTGCCATTACTTTGTGGATGGGGAATTCCCTCTATGACTTTACAGATATCTTCTGGTGTCCACGGTCTATACGCCACGGGGTAGGGGCCTGGGCTTCCAGTCCTGCAAGATGGATCGGTACTTCAGTTAACTGACAGATATCGTCACTCTGTTTTAGAACTGTGTTCTTACACGGGAGTCCGAAGGTATGTAACGTGTTCGGGATGTGGTTTCAATAGCTTCTGTTACATTTGTTCGTTGTGCTACCTCTGTTGCCACAGGATAGCGTGTGGGGACTAGCCTGCCCTCCCGCTTCATATCCTGGATGTGGTATCGGAGGTGGTAGGGGTTGTGGGGGTTATCGGTACTACTGTATTATGATCTTCTCTGTGTACGTATGATGCTTAGCCATTTGTAGTGTTCTGTTCCCTTCGATACACTACCTCAGTCCACCGATGTGCATGACGGATACCCAATTGTCGCTGTTTTGTCGCCTGCACATCTTAGGGCTGCCACCTTTTCAAATGCACAATGTGGGACATTAGTGTTCGGAACGTGTAATTTTCCTGGAAAATGCATACCCACGGCCAGTACATAGGACAGGAATTCACGTTTTGCCAGGAGAGCGACCAATTGTTGTAGCATTTCAGTTGCTTATTCTGTTTATTATTATATTTTGCTGTTCCACATACAAATTTACTGTTTTATGCTACCATTTTGATAGATATCTGGGAAATGTTTGTCCTGAGATATCAGGACATTTGCCATTTGTTCGGTTTGTTTACAGGACACGGCTGGCCAAAGAGGGACTGTCCCTCTCAGGGTGGAACAGGTGTTTACCCTGGAACATGTGCATCAAAATTTCAGGGATTACAATGTTTCAGTAATGATATTTTGTGTAATATACCATCAATGTCATATTTATTACCCCATTTTGCTGCGTAACTCACATTATGTGCTCTCTGCGATTGCATATTCTTCACGTCACCCGTCAAACGCGGATCACATGATCTGTTTCTTCAATAATCTCCCATATCCTCTACACGACTGCTACGCATCTTCTGTCATACCACGTGGTGTCTCCTTCCCTGTATCCACTGTAGTGTCTACAATCACTATTTACTCTGCTGTGTGTTCCCCTGACCTATGTTCAGATTTAACAGTATGTGGGTAGGTCTTGACCGCTATCACTACTGTTAACAGAAACACAATGTAGTCTGGTCCCTGATCTACAATAGAGACAAAAAGGCAAACACTCCTTACCTGGGCCTCCTGTTTAAGGCTGCACGTTTTCTTCTTGGGATCCAGTTTCCCGCTTTTCAGCCACAGATCAGACAGTAAACAGCCTCTTTACACACAACAATTCAGTCGGAGGTCTTTTCATTCATGAAGAACCATTTATGCATATTCTCCTGCGTACATGTCTAACCAGCCATGCACTCTGACCTGTAGCTTACCAAGGGAATTCTGGATTACAAGGATCACAATGTGAAATAAGTTGTTAAAACCAGACTGAAGTTATCAGTAGGCTTTTCTAACTGACAGCCGATAACACAGGAGGCTCGGGTTCGGAAAGTTTTAGTAGTGTACACAGGCAGGCTAAATAATATACAGTCCAAGTATGTGAGTTTTGTCTGACTCTATACAGTAAGCAGTTTCTTTATATAGTGTTTACAATCAGCTTTTGCCCACCTTACTGACGTGGTCGGTCACAGGGCATTTCCATCACTATGGTCCGCAATAGTCTATACATACGTGGGTGCTGGGGTCGTGCTTTTAAAATGTTTTCCCATGGGAATAACACAGCCTTGCAAGGCACCTTGGACATTACAGTGTCCTTCTGTAATTGTAGCTGTTTCAAGGACCCTAGACTGTTCCGATACAGTGGACAGTTAATTTCTTAATACGTTGCTTTGTCTCTCTGGTAAGGAGTTGTACTGTTATCTTCGATAGAGCTCACAAGGCCATCCTCCTCTGGGGAAGGAGTGCTGTTATGCATGTACATACATTTATTGTTCTGTAACCCAGCAAATAATTAATGCTGACAGACATGAGCCTGCTGTACTGCTTACTGCCAGGTTCAGAATTCCATCACACTACAGCTTAGCTTCACCAATTACATGCAGGCTTAGTTCTACTGCCATATTGTACGGTACAATTCAATGCATTATATAGTATTTCGAGTCTAAACTGGAACTTCATATGTGTTTCTATATATTTTTCGAACAACATCCATCCGGTCATATGCATGTTGTTCCGTCCTTTACCTTGACCGTGTGTATTTGTCCGTCCGGCAACGCTACTCTCCACATGTGATGTCCCAGCTTCCCCTTCTTTGCCTGTAGCACCCTGTTAGGATGTCCTGTTTGGTAGGCACCTGTTCCGCTATATGTGATCGACTTCACTGCATAGATAATCATCGATGCGGTGGTCCAACGACCCAACTTGTCCACATGTGTACAGTTATGTGCACCGTGTCGTATGCAAACCTATATGGTTTGGACGGGTACATACTACATGCGGGATGTACACATTCTGCTGACACATTCACATGCAGCCATTTACATATCTGTACCTGCGGTGGGTTGGTGACATGTGGGGTACGTATTTGCCCGCGTGGCATTGCCTAACACAAACATCTTACCACATTTCAGGTATGCACATTGTGTGTGGTTGTATAGCTGCACACGGATGCTAGCAGATTTGGGTGCAGAGGTATACATGGGTGGGACTGACATGTACAATGAGGCTATTGTGTAGTACATCTGTATGCATGGGTTCTGCTTCTGGATATTACACTTCAACATACGCCATCCAGTGTATGCAACAGAGACGTTGCTGGGTGTGGAATATGTTGCTATGCACATGTTTGCCTGTGTTTGAGGTATCTTGCTTCCTTACTGTTGTTATGTCAACACAGCTACCCGGCTATGTACTCTCACTACTGCTTGTGACCATTATGATTGGCACCTTTTCCAATGCCCATAGTGGGGCATGTTATGTGGAAACTTCGGAATTTGCAGGACTACACATACCCACGGCTAGTGCAGTTGACAGAACTTCACTTGTTTGCCATACTATAAGCTTATTCTGTAAGCATTTGGGTTCCTTATTTATTTTCTTATGCCATGTCTGTGTTTCATATAGTAATGTATATGTTTTATGCTACTATTACATGTATATTGCGGGAATTTTCTTGGCAGGGGATCGGAGGTCATTTTCCATTTTTCTGATTGTTGCAGGGACACAACTGTCCAATCAGGGACTGTCCATGGCACATTGGGACAGCAGGTAACCCTGGTGACCATGCCCATGTCGCTACTGGGGTTTCCACCTTTTCCAGTTTCCGATCTGGGATATTTCCGGGACTCACATCTGACTTTACAGGCCGACACATACACACGGTCACTATATAGCATAGAACTTCACTTGTTTGCCTAAATATAAGCTTATTGTTGTGGCAATTTGCTTGCTTATTCTGTTTCTTGTGTCATTTAGGTATTTCTGTTACAGAAATAACCAATTCATGCTACCATTACATTAAATACGGGATATCATTGTGTCCTACAATCGTAGCACATCAGCCATTTCTAATACGTTTTTTCGGGACACAACTGGCCATAGAGAGACTGCCCCAACCAAAGTGGGACAGGTGGTGACCTTAGTCGCTGCTCCTATGTCGGTGCAGCGCGCTGACATGCGGCTGTACACCTTCTCTGAGTGTAAACACTGACGGTGCATTGCGGGACGAATGCGGTCTTATGCGTATCCTTTGCTCCTTGGACGGGTACACTTATGCCTTCGTGGCTTGTATTTGCTTCTCCGTTAATTTGGGACGGGTACTATGTTGCATACTGTACGTGCGTTTCATTCTGCATGGGACCTGGCTGCTGCCATTACTATTGTGGGCGGACCGTGGCTGTTAGCACATTAGGTTGCTCACCTCATGCCGGCTTAGACACGCCTCCAGACGCATCCTACCTGGGCTCGCTCACGTACACTACGCACGTGTCTGTGATTCCGGTGCACTCTCATTAATATGTATATGGCGCTACTGCGCCGGCTATTCACTGCACCCCCGGCGCAAGCCTTACGCCGGCCTTGCGCCGAGCTTCATGAATCCCGGGGTAAGACTTATTTATAAAATATTTACATATTTACAAATATTTACATATCTACAAATATACAAATATACAAGTCTGTTTAGACATAGACATAATTTTCTTTACAGTAATGCTAAATTTCCATCCCTATTAGAACCCACTCCTTCTTCTATAACCACAATCTGATTTATTAATATTGTTGTTAAAATTAATTTACCATTAAACATAATTTAATGTATTCTTTCATTCCACATAACCTATACATAAAATGCCTTTTTATCTTTTCTTTTAACATATTCTTTACTTCTATTCTTATAACATCCATATTTAATCATATCTATGTTTATTTTATCTCATTCTTTAATATCTTCAGAAGATTTTCTTTACATATTTTCCTAATAACCTTTTACTCTTTTAGATTTCAAAAACACTTGTTCCATAGTTTCTTCTTCTTGACAATATAAATATATTCCTATCACTTTTCTTTTTATATGGCATATTTCATTTTACTGGCAATGTATCTATTACTAGTCTCGGCAAAAAATCTAGGCATTCTACTTTCTGATCACACCATTTGCTTCTTTCTTTTATAGCTTTATTTTTTCATCTGTTAGATGTTCCCATGGTTTTACATAGCAATATTTTATCATTACATTCTTATGCTATAATTTTCTTTTACTACAGTATATCATCAATTTTTATTTTCCACACAAATATCGTTTCTTGGTAACATTTTATTTATTAATTTATACACCCTTTTTCTCCTTTACTCATACCTCAATATTTATTGTATTATATGTATACAACTTTGCGAATAATCTCTCATCTTTTTCATTTATCCACTTTAACACTTTGTACAAATTTAATGAAGAAGCATATGCAACAGGTTTAATTAACCCTAAACTCATTCTTTATTTACATGCAAAACTCTTCTTTTTACTGGGTTGCATATAGAACCTAATCTAAATGAAAAAAAAATTATCTGCAATAATTCCTTCTCAAATACTATTGGCAACATAAATACACTTGCTAAGTATGCTATTTTTCTCCAGGAAAGATATTCTTGCTTTATTTATTCTATTGTTTTTTCCCATCAAATTCTACATACATCTTTATTCCCACATTGTATACCTAATACAGAAATTGTATTAATTGTAAAATATATCCCTGATCTTTATTATATCACCTAAACATTTACTTTTTTCTTTATTTAAAGCCATCCCTATCATGTCTAGATACCCAGTTGTGCAAATTATTACTTCTTTTATCCAATTTTTGTTTTTGTTTTTTTGCAGTTATTATAATACCATCTGCACATGTTAACAGAACTGGAATTCTTAATTCTTCAGATTTTATATACCCTGCCTCCTTCATTTTGTATTTTTTTCACATACTATCACATTATAACTAATGCAAAGAATGTACAACTCACTGGACATCCCTGTCTTACACCATTCTTTATATGTACCTCTTGGCTTAACCAGCCATTTGCAAGTATTTAGTATTTTTACTTTACTATTACTATATAATGGAATACATAATTTCCTAACTTTCTCACTTATATTATATTATTTCATTATTACCCATAAGATTTCATGTCCAATTGTGTCAAGTACCTTATTAAGGTCTTATATCATGATGTTTGCTTCTTCTTTCTGTCCGTAATGTTATCCACAATATGTCTATCATTAATAATTCTTGACAACCTTTCCCCTTTATACTCTATATGCTATGTTCTACGATATTTCCATTTCAGTTTCAAATCTCATTTATATTATTTTCTTAAAGATCTTATAATTATTATTATTCAATACTATTGATCTCCGGTTTATTTTAATTCTATTTTGTCTTCCTTTTTCCATAAGAATTTAAGTATTCCACTACCTTCATTAAACCATTCATTCAAAATCTTTAAAATTATTTTATTTTTTGCCAGTCCCTCAAATATTTATACATTTCATAACCTATTCTTTCTGGGCCTGCAACATAATCTGTATTTACTTGTCCTAATACTTTATCTAGCTCTTTTAAATAAATCTCCTTTTCCATCTCTCTATTCTGTTTTTCTGATATCTTTCTTGCTTTCCATTTTTTCCACTGCCTTCTTTTTTCTCTGAACATTTTTTGTACACATTCTACTATATTATTTATAATCTTTTCCTGAGTTCTTTCTATTTTTTCCTTTTACGTTTTTTTTTTTTATTTCTCTCATTACACTGCCATCTTCCTTTACTAATTTGCTTAAGTACTTTGATACTTCTTTTCTTTTTACTTGGAAAAATATATTTGCTTCTATAACAATTTTTGTATTTTTCTTGATTTCTTTCATATACTACTTTTTTCTTTGACAAAGTACTTTCCATCATTATGTTCTAAATCTTCAAATTGTGTCATTATATGTTATTTTATATTTTTCTTTCTCTACTTTTCTCACATCATATTGCCACTTAAAAAAATTAGATTTTTCTTTAATATCATCCACCATTCAGACCAGTTTCTAAAAAACGGTTCTCATAGTAATATGATCTTTCCATAACTCTATTGGCAATCTCTTTCCTTCTTCATTCCATGCTTTCTCATTTACACTTTTTATTCCTTTGCCTATTTTTATATATTCTTTGTTTTCTTTTATCTCTAGCCATATTGAAAGATGATCAGGAAATTTTGTTTTAGCTACTTCTTCTTTTCCTATAACATCTAATACTATAAAATAATCTATTTAAGTTCTATGAATACCTGTTTTGCAAGTTCATGAATTTTTTTCCCAAAGTTTTAACTTACCACCTCTTATAACTTCTAACATTTTTATATAATTTCCTTTATTTTTACACTTGCCTTTTAAATAACCACTAAAGTCTCAGGCTATTATAATATTTATATTTATCACTACAGATAATGATGCAATAAGCTTTTCCTTTCTTCACACTTAGTAAAGCATATAGTGTTATAATTCTACATACTTGTCCTTTCCATTTTAAATCTACAATGGTTAATCTTCTTGTTTTTACTAAAGTTACATCTAATATCTTTACTGTCGTTTTACAGAATATGGCTATTCCAGAACATCTCTTATTTCAAAAATTCTGGATTCTTTTTTCCTCCACAGAATTTTTCTGTTTGTAATCTTTCTTTATTTGTTAAAACACTTGTGTCTACTAATATAATTGCATCTGTATCACATGTATTACACTACTCCAAAGTCCTTATTCTTCTTATTATAATCTTAGAAATACTATTCACATTTACAGAAAGCACTCTTAAATTTTCATTTAACTTAGAGTCATTGTTTCATAAGTTCATAGCTGATAAATACTACAGATTTCTTAATAGACCATTCTAAGCCTAACCAATGTCCTTCCCAATAGTGAGAATCAAACACCTTAACCATTATATTAAGGTTCAGTCTTTAGCTGTATATATTATTTTTCATACATTTCCTTTCTTTTTGCTTTTGTACTTATCCCTTTCAATTTTCTTTTTCTATTTTTTACCCTTTTACCAATATCATTTTTTCCTTTTACTACCTCCTAGTTTATGTTGTCTTCATCACTTATTTCAGTACCTTCTTTCATGTCCTCTTTATTTTTTCTCATCTAATTTTTCTTCTATTTCTACCTTTAAAAATTCTTCTCTTTGCTCATTTTCTTCTTTTTCTTTTTCTTACTCATTTTTATTTTTAAAATCTATTCATAAATGCCCAATTTTGTTATATTTATAGCATATCAATTCACATTTTTACATCACGTCCCATTTCCCCACAAATATAACATTTCCTTTTGTCACAATTACTTATCAAATGTCCTTCTTTTCCACAAAGGAAATATTTTTTGGGTTGTTCCCCATATTTTACAACACCCTTATTCCCCTCCACATTTATCATGCTTGGTATATGTATCTTTTTTCTCTTTCTATTTTAACATAATATTACAATCACAACCACAAACCCATAAATTCCTTTTGTCATAAATGTTTTCAATATCTAGAACTTCTTTACATACAGCTTTCAAATCTCCTTTCAAAGTCTCTGTTTCTACCTCTGCTTGACATTGTACATTCGTCTTCTTTTTTGTTTCCCTGTTAAATGCACATAAAGATTGAATGGATTACAGTCTTTCTTTATCTTATATTCTGTAAGAAAATTTTCCATTGAAAAACAATCTTAGATATAATGTCATAAAATGTGTCTTTGTTAATAAGAATAAATATTCTTACCTCACAGCAAGAGGTTCTCCTGTTCGATTCTCAGTATGGCTTGGGAGTGCCTTCTGTGTGGAGTCTGCATGTCCTCCCCGCGGGTGGGTAGCGTTCAAAAGACATGCGTGTGTAAATGGGCATGCCTTCGTTGAAGGTTGGGCGTCGAGCTGGCACCTCGGCATTTTGTAAAAATCTACTGCCAATCATTAGCAGACCGGAGTTCCGCTGTGGCAACTCCTTACTGGGAAAAGGCCAAAAGACAAACAACAACAACCTCATGTGGTTTTAAAGCCAAAGGAACTATTAAATTGTTCCACATTTCATACCTATCCATTGCCTGGTTTTCTTCATTTTGAATCCTTACCACATACTTCCACTTTTCATTTTCTTTTGCCTCCTTTTCTGCTACTCCACTTTCACCTTCTTTTGCTTTCTCTGCCTATGTTTTCTTTTCCTTATCACCACTATTCTTCAGGATTGTCTATGCATCCTCCTTTTGTATTTTCTCCATAATCTCCCCCCAGGAAACATCTCCTTCATTTTCTGGCTCACTCTGCACCACCATTTCTTTAAGTAATTTATCCCACAACCCTCCTCACTGGAGAGTTGTAATTATGCATTCATCATGTGCTGACTCATCTCCATTACATAGGTTTCTTTGAAACATTTCCTCAGAGTCCTGTATCCATTCTATAGTCTTGATATTTGCTTTCTCCTTCATTTCTTTCATGACCATCACCTCCTTCTCTCTCCATCTGCCTCCCTGTTAATTCAGGCCACCTCTGCATCTGGAATGAAAACAGGAAGTGCACCTCCAAAATGATTCCCACTCACAACAATGGTGAGTAGGGAAAGTTCCCCTGATGCTTTGGCCAAATTTTCTTTAGTAGTATAAATACCAACTCAGGTCTCCCCTAAAAACTGTCACTAACTTAGAGGGACTAACCATCAACAATGGTAAATAAAAGAATAAATAAAGTTTGTGCAGTGTTCAGTGGTCATTGCACAAGTGACAGTTATACCAACAGACTTTGGATCATGAACTGTGAAGTAAGTGTTATTAAAGAAGTTTAGAGCCAAACTCAAGTATTTCACTGCAGTATTACTGACTGAAGTTGAATCTACCAGGTGCAAGAAATATATTTGTTTTTTCATCATTAGTTTGCTTTTGTTTGCTGCTGTTGTCTCTTTTTTTATCTTTCAGGTGCAAGGAATAAGTGCAACATTTGTGCCGTCAATACATAAATCTAATGTTTGCAAACTATCTTCTTGGTGAGTAATCTCTGTGCTATTAATGTTCAAAACTTAACTTAGATTTAGAAGGTATTATACACAATATCCCCTACAGATAATGTGAATGATGGTACTAAAGACTGCAAGTGAGTAAGGTTGTTCTCATGACGGTATCTACTGAATGCAGTGGAAGTGAAACCTCTTGATATTGATCTAACAGTGCTGCAGTACCTAGACCTTGAATGACAGGTTTCACTATGTGCTGTGGAAGTCAGACAAGGCTTGACTCCCTTTACCTTTGGGGAAAACACACAAATGCCTGCATCACTTTCCTGGGATATACATGTACAGCCTACTCATTCACCACCCATATGGACAGTCCTTCATTCAAATCCAGCTGTGTCTCCAGTGTGTGTCAGATAAATTGTAAATCATTACTAGTTTGTAGAAGGAGTCTGTCATGGATGCTAAATGTGCCATCATACTGCACATGAAGATCATCACGGTATTGTCGATGGCCTCCACCATTTCCATGTATTGGCGAATTTCCTAATGTATATTCTGTAGTATTCTACCCGTGGTAGTGGTGCTGTGGTAGCGTTGTCGCCTCACAGCAAGATGTTGTCTCGTTTGATTCTCAGCTAGAGTGTCTTCTGTTTGGAGGATGCGTGAATGAGCATGCCTTCATTGAAGGTTGTGCATCAGGGCTGGTAACTCAGCATGTAAAAATCCACTACCAAACATTAGCGGACCAGAGTTCCGCTGTGGCGACCCCTAATCGGGATAAGCCAAAAGACACAACATATTCTGTAGTATTCTAACTATCTCTACCTGCTCTCAGGACCAGCAGCCTGGGTTTGAACTGTGTCATGGCACATCTGTTGCAAGGCAAACAGGGCCTTTCATATTTCTGGAATGAATTGTGAAAGATGCCTTTGCCTGGCACCTCTGTATACAAGCTTAACAGTGGATACTGCTATGTCAGAAAGGGTTATCTCTTTATCAAAGGATTCAGGCTGTGCACAACAAAAAGGTGGTGAGCTTTGTGGTGTCCCTCTTGTTTTTACATCATTTCTTTATTATGCTGATTGTGCAATCCTGTGTCACTGTCTACTGAGTTATCCACCTGCTGTGGAGTAAGAAGCACTGAGATTACACTTTGCAACTGTGTGCCACTATTCTGAGGTATGTTATGAGGATAACAGTTAGGCAGTCATCATCAACAGCCATTCTGCTGTCAACCTCAGCCTGCTATGGAGCAGCACAGTATGCTGTTATCCCTGGTGCTGCTTCTATAGAGAAATATGTCAGACATATGGATAATGTCACATGTGACGGTTGTATGTATAATTATTTCTTAAATGTATGATGTCCACACTTACCATGCAGTGTATGTAGAGTCTGTGCCACAACTGCAGGTGATGGAGTACCTGATGAAGGAACATTTATGAGTTATATGTGCACATATACTGTGGAAAGAACACCTTATTTGAAGTTAACAAATCCAGCCAAACCTTCACCTTCTGCACTGCATGTATGTGTCTATCGTAGGTTTCTGAGAGTACTGCTATTAACACCACCTCCAATAATTCCTGCAGCATCTTCCTCTGCATCAAAACTAATGCCTCTCATAAAGATAATATACTCCACATCTGGTGTTAAAGGATGGACAGTCAAAGGCCCACCACCAGTGCTACAACACATAATTTCATTTAGACTAACCTTTATTCTGGCACAACCCATCATGTTGGCTTGTTTCTTACATTGTGAAATAGTCTGTGTCCCTCTTCCTACAATACTTATGTTATACTCATCTTGATTCCATGCCTTAGTTATTTCTGCCTATTTGCCCCCCCCCCTTTTTGTCTGTGTCTGGGGTGCATGCTGTCATAAGTCAAAAGGCCATTCCTCTAGCAATCTTTTCTGTATACCCTGGTTTGTATCACCTTATTTACATCTTTATATGTCTTTACATCTAAAAAATGTCATCAACAAACCTATGATATACTTTAAGCTGCTTCTTCCATTGATGTTTGTTGGATAAAATATATAAATTCTCCCAATGTGCTAACACCAAGTTGGCATAGGTGTTGGCGCATGGGGTGCCTATGGCAGCACTGGCATGTTGGGAGAATATATATATTTTATCCAACAAACATCAATGGAAGAAGTTTGTTGACGATGTATTTATTTTGTGGGGTAGCACTGTGGACGATTAACGATTATTTATTAGTTATCTGGAAAATAGTACAGATTTTTTGAGATTTAATATTAATTATTCTGCAGAAACCATAGATTTTTTTAGATGTAAAGATATATAAAGATGTGAATAAGGTGATACAAACCAGAGTATACAGAAAAAATTGCTGGAGAAATGGCCTCTTGACACATGACAGCATGCATCCTAGACACATATTTGAGAACGTTGTAAGCGGACAAAGCCTAAGAATTTCTACACTATGCACTGAAGATGGTGTTTATGAAAGGGAGTTGCATGAAATGCATTCAATATTTACTAAACGGGGCTATCCAGCTGAGACAGTTCACAAAATAACTGATGGAGCGAAAAGATGGAGAGGGAATAGAGGAACAGCCTGGTTTAAAGTTAACAATGATGTGGCTGTGAATGCCCATGGACAGAACTTGAATAATGAAATCCATCCTAGGATGATCCTTCATTATAATAGTGACAGCAATAGTATATGTCATGTGATGAAGAAGAACTGGAGAATTTTATACATTGACGACAAGTTGAAAGCAGTGGTGTTCTACACTATGCACTGAAGATGGTGTTTATGAAAGGGAGTTACATGAAATGCATTATATATTTACTAAATAGGGCTATGCAGCAAAGATAGTTCACAAAATAACTGGTAGAGCAAAAAGATGGAGAAGGAATAGAGGAACACCCTAGTTTAAAGTTAACAATGATGCGGCTGCGAATGGCCATGGACAGAACGTGAATAATGAAATCCATTCTAGGATGGTCCTTCATTATAATAGTGACATCAATAGTATATTAATGTGATAAAGAAGAACTGAAAAATTTTATACATTGATGACAAGCTGAAAGCAGTGGTAGAGGCTTATCCCAGATTTATTAACACAAATAATTTAAATTTGAAATAAATGCTATGTAAAAATATTTACCCCACTAAATTTAAGTCAAGGAATGTTAAAAAAGGCACCTTTCCATGTAATAAATGCAAGGGGTGCCAATATGTTAACAGTTCAAATGTTTTCATACATCCGGTGACCAATAAGAGGTATACCCCTAGGATATATACAAACTGTAGGACAAAAAATGTTGTTTATCTAGCTAAGTGCTCTTTGTGAAGGGCATTGTATATTGGGAAGACCAACAGGATGCTAAAACAATGCATCCTACAACATATGAGTGATATCAGACTGGGTCTGAAGTATAATGCTTTATTTCAACACACAGAATTGAATATTGAATACAGGGAACTGTTTTTTCTTTTATGGTATTGCATATAGAATAAGAGAATATAAGAGGGGTAGATATTAAACATTGTACTGAATTAGCTGAATTAAAATGGATAGCTGACTTACAAGCAAATCGCACACCAGGTATTAATGGCTGTTTGCCTTTAAAATCCTATTGAAGGGGTGTAGACCTTGTTATTGAGTTTATTGGTTGAGGTTTTTTTTAATTTGGTTGTGTGCATTGTGTTTTAGATCTGATAAAGAGCAACTGCTCGAAGGCACTTATCTGTCATTTTTAATAATCAGTTTATATCACTGATCATGATGGCTTCAGTGGGTTTTTACACAGTTGATATTGGCTTAAATATGGTTGTAAAACACTTTAACACAGAAGAAGGCTGTTGGACTCATGGACTAACCCCGAATGCAACATCTGCATTTCCTCTCTCAGGGTCTGTTGAATGTGTTCTTGCTCACTTTCTCTGTAACAGGCCCAATTGATAGACCAGCATCAAGTGAGTGCACCCTGGCTTTTAAGTAAACATGTCCCAAAACTCCTGAAACCAGTTATGAAACAGCTGTTTTGATAGGGCCCTCTAAATATGTCTCCCTGTCTCTACCCAACACTTTTTTTTTCTCCTGTGTCCCTTATTCCTCATTCTTCATTTCCCCCTCATTTGACATGTTCCTTACTCTCCTTCATCTCCTATGTCCAACAATTGTATACATCTCCACAGAAACATAGTATGATGATGTTATGACAGTGGACACATACTTTTCTTACCTATTTTACTAAATAAGTCTTGCAATTCAGCTACGTATGATTGTGTTCTTTGATTAGACATAACATGCTTACTTAGGATCCCCTGCATTCTTGCTCTTTCCTTAACAGTGTTTCAATGTTAGTTAATAAAGTTTATTTATTTATTTATTTATTTATTTATTTATTTTGCTTTTATTTCCCTCAGGCCAAGCTTCTTTCATGAGCTTCCAGTCACCTTATGTACCTACAGTGAATTGTTATAGTCCCATGCCCAGAAAATTCTGACACCATGTCATAATCAGTATGTTTCTACAAACTGCATAAAATACTTAAGCTTTGTCAGAATTCTTAATGGTAATAATGGTAACAGTAATAGTGATAATAATAATAATAATAATAATAATAATAATAATAATAATAATAAGTATTATTATTATTACTCTGCATAGAAACAACATTAGTGACACACAACCATAGTTATAATTATTCCTGAAAGTTTATTTTTATTTAATTAATTATTTGTTAAACTGGATAAATGGACTATTACAAACAGATGTTTTCCAGCCCTAAGTCAGACCATAAGGGTAACAGTTAAAACTTCATGCAGGGATAATTTACTAAAATACTTTTGCTATACTCCTGATTATTGACACTGTATAACATTGTATTGCTACTTAATGCCTTGTAATAATCCTGTAACATTGCAACATTGCTGTTTAATGCTAATTTATAATGAAAATTGTATAATATGTTGGAGTTTTTCTCCCCAGGTCTCTGCTGAAAAAGGGCTCTTCAGCACAGTCGGACAATCCCAGTCAACAAATGTAAAGTAAAATAAATAATACTAATCTTCAGATTTTTGCAGGTAAGCGGAATTTATGTCTTTAGCAAACCCACATGGATGTAATGAAAATATATAAAACCTGCATAATTTGGTAGGTTTTATACAATTTATTGCCACCCAAAAGTCCTATCTCATCTAATCTAGCCATTCTTTAGCTTTAAGTTTCTGCATGTCTCCATTCCCCATTATGTATGTGAAACTGCACTACATTTATGCTTTGTTTACTGCTTGTCCACTTTCAGGTAAATAAATCATTTTTAAATCTACTTAAGCACAAGCCATTTTCACACACACACATACACACACACACACACACACACACACACACACACACACACACAGATGGAACTTATTTTTCACTTCTTTTGGATTATTTTGCTCCTGTTTGTGACCTCAAGCATTTCTCTGCTATGCTATTCAACTGATAACATTTTTGTCCAAGTCTAAGTGTGCAGAAGTAATGTTAAGTCACAATATTTGCTTATTTTTAATTATATGTTTATTTATTTTTTTATTCTTACTACTGTTTGTCTTAATACTGGACTGGCTGTAAATGACTATTCCACAGTTATTTCATATGACTGCATTTGTTAATAATCAAGTAAGCACTCTATATCTGCAAGACAAACAAAATAAAATAAAACACCACTCTCTCAGTCTTCAAATTAAACCTGTTGTTATTAACTTCAGCAGCTGTATCTAGAGTGATAAACTCAACCAGATGGTTAATCTGACATCACATTTGGGTTGAAAAACCTGTTGAGTACTCAACAACAACCAAATACTATGGGAGTGTAATAATGTCAACCAGATAAGAAGCATGAAGGTACATTTGTTACTAATACTGGACTAGCTCAGTAGTGCAATCAGGGTTGAGAAATGTAGGCCATTCTACTAATGAGACTTGTAGCTACTGCAGGAGCAAGACTTACAAGTAACAACATGCTTTGCTCTTTGCTGTAGTGCTTATGAAACAATGTCTTCAGCCACATAAGGCATAATGCCCATAGCATAGCCTATTGGTGGGGCCCCATGAGGAAGCAGGGCCCTATTAGGCCAAATAAGTTTAATACTGAACTGAAGGCAGTGGTACATAAAAACGCATGTTCATTTATAAAGAAGCAATAAAAAAAAGTTAATCTTGGAAGTATTAACATTATTTACTCAGTAACTTAGAAGACTCTTCACAGTCTTTTGAGGTAACTTCAGTTTTATTTTGTATAGGCTCAGACCAGCATAGCTCTTTCAACAACAAGGCTGTACATTACAGTTTGCAGCTACAAATCTTGGCTTGGCATTCACTCCATATTTGCACAAATACACTTCTTACTGTTTCTTCAGGCCAAATCAAACACTGGCTCCAAGTGAACCATCCAACTCTAGGAGTTTGTCAGCTTCAGGCAGAATTGCTGGTCTAACTCATAGAGATCGTCCTACTTGAGGGTCTATCTTCCTGACTTCCTGACTATGGGCTACATCTTTTACACAACATTAATAGGCAATTAGTTTTTCAGTACCCTATCTGATTCAATCAGCTACATCACTAATTGTTATGAGAAATTTAAAGACAAAGTAATGTTTAGTACACATTGAAAGACATATTCTACATTTTGTCATACACATGATTTCACAAAATGTTTTAGATATCATTCAGAGAAATACAGATACATGGCTTTGCTACAACTTGTCTAAATGTAACTGCTTAAACTGCCAGCTGGCTAAGTTCAGCATGATGAAGATGAACTCTCCAGTTCCACAAGAAATCACTTATAGTGCAGTTTCTAAGTGTGCACCACAGGTGACTGCTTCCTTTTGTCAGAGTTCTCCTGTTAGACTGTGGGATTAGTAGGCATTACTTTCCTCCAAACTGAGAGTACAGAGGACATGGGATAGCTGTTTGTCTTTTCGGCTTTTCCCAGTTAGGGGTTGTCACAGCGGAACTCCAGTCCGCTAATGATTGGCAGTCGATTTTTATGGTGCCGAGTTGCCAGCCTGACGCCCAACCTTCAGCGAAGGCACGCCCACAGAGGACATGGAATTAAACCCACCAAAATGCTTTCTTTCTATCTTTATATATTTCTTTATTTATTTTGCCTGGACAAAATTGTGATCGGTTATTTTCATCCATTTTGTAACCTCATCTAAATATATTTTCATGAGCTATAGTGGAAGTCAGATGTTTGTGTGTGTGTGTGTGTGTGTGTGTGTGTGTGTGTGTGTGTGTGTGTGTGTGTGTGTGTGTGTGTGTGTGTGTATATATATATATATATATATATATATATATATATATATATATATATATATGTGTGTGTGTGTGTGTGTACATACTCACACACACATAGATATATAGCTATTGATATATCAGTGAATGAAAGACTGCTCAAATAAGTTAGATTATTTATTAATGATAACTCAGATGTAGGGTATGAAATGTTTTGACTTCCTACTGATATCTGTAAATTTGTAAATGCACTAGGCCATGAAGAAAATAAATGAAGAGAAAATGTTGATGTGGTATATGGAATAAAAGCAACAGGTCGTCCTATAAAAGTGCAAACTCTGTACAAAGTTACCATAAAGCAGAGAAAGTACATATATGCATTAAATGCAATTCAAAATCAGTGTTTTTGTGTCTGATAACTATGTTTCTTTTGCTATACGAGACGGAGCTGGTCTGCTTCAGTACCGCATACCTGAATGTGCAGTTATTTTTGCCAAAGTTTGTGTCTGTCCAGTGAGGAAAACATCCTTGCCTCCTTAGTGAACTCATTATACTTGCCACATAGTCAGCTGACCACAACTGAACTTTGGTAAACGTTTCTTGCAGTTTGCAATAAAAAGAGTTATAGGAGTGCAATTAAAGCTTCTCAAGACACATGGAACCACATCCTCGGAGGTTACAGTGCCACAGAAATTTAAGTGCAGTTCCATGGAAATGGTAGAAAAACATACACAAAGAATAGTTTTATTTGATTTCGCTCTCTGCTGCCTCTGCTCTGCCCATTTCGTATGGCAATTAACATCTGTAAATGTTGATAATGTCTCCTAGATACAGTCTGCTGAATAAAGTCATGTCAGAGATTTAATTATCAGATGGTAAATATGAAAAAACTCCTGCTGGTGTTGTAAAAACGCAGAGAGAGAAATAAACAATAAATACGATTTTTACTTTACTTTTGATCTCTGATTGCGAGCCATATTTCTGGCCACTGTGTTTTCACAAAGAGACAGAGAAAAAGAAGAATGTCAGGGAAAGAAAAAGTAATGTTACATAAATTCAGAAGGTTGCTTCCACTACAAACAAACTATTCCCATTCTAGCAGTATCAACATGTTGCACACTAGTAATACACTTTCTTATCAAGGTTGAAGAATGAACGTTTATATATATATATATATATATATATATATATATATATATATATATATATGTATATATATATCCAAGAATTAGATGGATTCCTCAAGCACCCCATTTTTCCCGGTCCCCTTCAATAATACACATCACACCAAATGACATTTGACGACCTTTATTACATTTCCATATCATAACTTTGATAACCAACTTTATTAATTACAACTATTCATGATATAATTGATTCTAAATACAGCACAACATCCTTGTCATGTTAATCAGGGCAGCATACCTACTCTCCCTGCTCCAGTAAGCAGCGTCCATACCTCTACTCACTTACTTTACTTACGAAGCAGCCTCCCATCTCACTTCAGTGTTAATCAGGGCAGCGTACCTACTCACCCTGCCCCAGTAAGCAGCGTCCATACCTCTACTCACTTACTTTACTTATGAAGCAATGTCCCATCTCACTTCATACATCATTCATTGTAATGTTAATCAGGGAAGTTTACCTACTCACCCTGCCCCACAAGCAGGGTCCATACCTCTACTCGCTTACTTTACTTATGAAGCAGCGTCCCATCTCACTTCATACACCATTCATTGTAATGTTAATCAGGGCAGTGTACCTACTCAGCCTGCCCAACAAGCAGGATCCATACCTCTGCTTGCTTACTTTACTTATGAAGCAGCGTCACAACTCACTTCATGCACCATCCATTGAATTACCTTCCACCAAATAAGCACCATCCTTACCTCAGCTTGCTTATCTATTCAGCAGGCTTCCTCCAACTACTCATTTCCTTTCCCCAGATCCTTGAAATGAACATCCAGACATCAGAGGGGGAACAGAAGAGGGCAAGCCTATCCCTCTTCTCCACCAACCAGCCTGACTAGGCTGTTCCCCCTCCCTTCTACCCAAAATTGTTCAATCCACTTCCCATAAAGGGAAGGGTCAAGCCAAACATCATTTGGTGTACCCATCATCTGTAAAGCACCTTAGAATCCAGTCATAAACCCCTTTGCCATGCCATCACTGAAACACACCATAATGAAACTAAATAAAGTATACCGTGACCCCGTTGTAACACCAGCTCTACTCCTACCGTGGGATCCCCACGCTCCCCATAAACCGTCCCTGACAGCCCCTTGCCTCCCCCCCCCCGTACCTACCTCTTACTTAACACCTATACCAATGCAATAATCAGCTCCCACTAATCAAACAGAGCTCTAACATGCATCACTAAGGTGATTACTCAGACCCTCCTTAGACCCCATTCCAATAACAAGAACATCCATCCTATTAAAACATCATCTTTCAATCCACCGCATGATGCCTTCTGCACTTTAACAATTTCCGTCAGTAACTGTTGCCCACGTGTGCTCCCCATGTGTTACCTCCTTGCTCGCCACTGCTTCCATTACCTGCGAATTCACTGTGTATCACCACAGCTGGTACTCAGCACACTACCATCTATTCCACACTACAGCCACAGCATTCCAAGACCCCATCTGCAAGAGTGAAAAGACATGTAAGTCATCCAAAATATATAACACACATTCCAAGACATCTCCAAGGACAACCTATCCTGCCAACCCAGGAAGGAATGTACCACCACCACCCACATCTATGACAAAGCAGCCAAAACTGAAGCTATGCATCCAATTGCCCTATCAAATAGCCTTCATTCTTCTCTTCTGTCCCATTTCGCTCCCTCATTCTGCAAGATCTTAAGGCTCTCCTAACTCCTTCTCTGTTTCTATACCATGTGGTTATGCTACTGCTCAGACTGTAATGCCTCTACTCTTAACTCTCCCACTATCTTTCTTCATCACCAATGGCAGTAAAGTCAGAGTTAATTTGTTATAGACCCTCAAGTTACAGGTGGTACTAGATCGGATAGGAAATTCACCCCGGGGATCACGTCAGTCGCCCTGCTAGACAGGGGTCCAGGGAAGCAAATACTATGAAAAACATGCAATAAAATGCATTACCTTTCAAAGCCATTTCATCATGGCACTGACCACCGCTCACCCATCTCTGACCTCCTTGTGCACTGCCCAAGCAACTAACATCCATTAAAACAGGCTCCAAATCAGCAGCTGAACTACATGCTGTGTACCCAACTGACCCCACTGTCAACCTGAACACCTGCTCCCACCAGCAGATACATGAGGCAGCAACATACCTGGGTCAAGTTAATAGACTAGCCCACCAGCCTGACTTACAAGAGGAATTATAAGTTATGTGTAGTTACCCAAATGGTGCTAAAATTCTGCATGCTATAACAGAGATTTAAGCCCCACCTGTAGCTGCAGCTATAAAATGTATAAAGACATCTCACCAGCCCCGCCATATGAAATCTGGAACAAATGACAATGAAGAGCTGCACCAGGGAGCAAACACAAAGAGGGAAAAAGAGGGCCAAATCATGGACCGACTTTAAATATTGCTCTTATAAAACTTAGAAAGTTGCCAGAGTAATAGGATCTGTGTTAACATATCTTTGAAGTTTGAAACTTAAATGTATGTCATTAATCAGTGACTTCACTCCTCAACTCATCCCAGTGATTTGCCAGAAAACCACAACTCTTATGAAGACTAGTCTAAAATTATGAGACAAAATCCTTGACCCTAACCGTAATCTGCTCACCTACACACAACACTCATGTATGTGTATACCCACACCCACATCTCACACTTACAGGCATTCACTTCAACACTTAAGATCTGCTGAATCTCTTCACATTTGCCCACACATCGATCGTACCCCCAACGTGCTCCAAGAAACAAATGCCTGTCACAAACATTTACAGTATTACTGACACATATATCCCTGTTGCATACCTTTCACAACATCTGCCCCACTTATTTCATCAAATTCCTAGATAGCGCATCAGTACTGCATTTTTTTTTTTTTTTTTTTTTTTTTTTTTAGTACTCCCTTCCTCCCCCGTTGACAAGTTCATCAGAACCCTTCTCAAATAGGGGTTACGTGAGCTGCATTTGGACGCAATGGTGCTAATGACTTAAGAGCCCATCATGAAGACAACTGTACCATCGATAGGCTTGAACTAGACTAACCGCCTTTGTGGGTCATTCTGAGTCTAGCCAATTTTCTCTTGTGAGGAAAATAAATTTTAATTTTTTCACATTGTGTTCAAAGTAAACACTTTAACCGACTCTAGTATCTCCTTTCTGACTTCCTCCCTTGACCCCTGCCAATAATTGGTCATTTAACCCCATCAACGACACAAACAGCATATGCTTTAAGCACCTGGGGATATCTCCTTCTCTATACTTCCACCCTCCACCACAACGGAATATGATATAATGCAAGCACCTGGGATGAGCATTTTATCTTACATACATTTCTATACTTGCACATAACTACATCTACCTATAGTAAAGCAACAATTAAGGGTCTTGTAACTCCCCTTTCATGAGGGTTTGCAATGTCGCATAATCAAGAATCCACCGAAACACTTTCCACTTATTAATGTTCTCTGTATTAAAACAGTCTCTTCATTATTCCAACGATAAGAAGCCAACAATTATTATGCTGTAATCCTCACATCCCTAAATCAAAACCGCTCCAAGAAGACCGAGTAAAAATTTATGACAAGGACAAATTAAATACTCCCCTCAGAAATGTAACCACAATACATAGTTAATAAAACAAACAAATGTTAAATAATGGTCGACACTGTATGTATGACTCAAAGCATTAGATATAGGACCGATTCCCCTCGACAGCTATTCATGGCATGAGCATGCACAACTCCTCAACTGCACCACAACGCCTGCGGGAAAGAAAAGGAAAGGAAAACACTATCTTCTTCCCAACCTTAAAATATTGCTAGGACATCTGGACAGGAGTTCGCATTTATAATACCAGCGAAGATGAACTCCAGACCAAAAAAAAAAAAAATAAAGGGGCATTGTCAGAGCTGCTTCTCCATGCCCAATAATGACTTCAATACATATAAAATAGCATCTAATAAACTTAGAAAGCTGCTAAACTAACAAAAGTTCTCTTAGCCTACAAAGTCTGAACATGAATGTATATTATTTAGCAAAATAAAACCTCTGATTAACCAGGTGATTTGTCAGCAAATTGCATATTTTACAGGGAACCAACCATTGTGTGCATAGAGCACCTGATGGGCACAAAGTCGAAACTACATGTCTGTCATTTACGTTCTAACAATGCTGTGCCGCTAACCTACCAGTAAACCACTGTGTTTTAAGAACAGCAAAGCATGAGGCAAGATTCAGTCCTCGTGGGAAATTCTGTACAGTGTAGAAATACGAGGTCCTAGCCGTTATGTTAACCAATACTTGAGGCCACTTCTCAGCCTCACAACAGTCCCAGCAACCAACCAAACCTCACAGCACATGACCAAAACTGCCTTATTTTCTTTATGTAGGTGATATATTGTACATGGTTGCCTCAAAGCCTGTGAAATTAGACCACTGAACTGGTCACCACCACACAGCCATGAGGCCTTACTATGTCACCCCAAGCATTGAACCACTGGCATGTGACTAAATAAACCAAAGAAGGTGAAGTACATCTTAATCCAAATTTAGATAAAATGTATGAGCATACTGGACCCGCCCTGCATCACAACCATACATATCTGTAGAAAACAGGCCCAGAGCAAGTACGTACTGCATTTTTTTTTTAATTAGGTTAAAGAGAGGGGAGAAGCATGTTGCGACCAAATGGAACTGACCAGCAGTACCTACACTAACAAAATTTACGACGACCATCCAAAAAAAAAAAAGAATAAATAAAATAAATAACCTTTAACCATCAGACAACTGACCATATCCTATCCCTAGGTACTCACCTCCTAATGCCCACCACCAAACCAAGGCCTACCTGACCAAAGAACACGCCGGTCGTCAGGACATGAACCTGCAGTATAGCAAGTTCATGCCAAATGTGATTGCTTGACCCAACTACAGTGGCCTAAACCTCTTAAGCCCCTCCCCATCCTTATCTCATTTCCTCCCAACCATCCCTGCCTCCACTTAACCCTTTCTCCTCCCCAACCCACTTAACTCCCCCTAATATTAACCTGACCTCCCCATGAAGATGTCCCAGGACAACTTAGTTTGTTGCCAAACTTCATTTATTGATGTAATTAAAAACAGAGCATGAAAAACAAGTATGAAAACCAGGCACAGCAGACCAGGAGAACCACAGTATATGCATAAACAGCTGTTGATTCCAAAAGGCAATCTTATTTATAATCCACAAAAAAGCATGATTTAAAAAGTGCAAAGCGCTTTCTTCTCTGTCAATTCAGAGGCTTCTTCAGAACATCTTTTTACTAATAACACTTAATTTTAAATACAGCAATAGTAATAATCATGCCCCCTAATGAGACAGATTAACCAACCAGCTTCCTTTTACACAAATACATAAAGCCATTAAACATCAATTACGTGTCTATCAAAAAATCTTTGCAACCGCATAAAATATGTAATGTATAAAACATTAATCATAAATAAATATCACATATAAAAATACAAACAATAAAAATCTTTTGTTACATTTTTCCATATTGTTTTTTCTCATATTTCCATGGCTTTCAATTTTAGAAAACATGAGAGGAAGAATGAATCATTTAACCCAGGATATTGTGTGGCATTAGTTTTAAGCTGCCACAGTGCGGTGGAAAAACTGAGAGGAAGTTAAAAAATCGTATATATGAACACCTAAGGGACTTACAAAATAAGAAGGATACAAATGCTTTGTCTAAGCATTGTATGGAATTTAGTGACCATTCTTTTAAATTTTTTGTTTTAGAAGTTCTTTTGGCAGATATAAGAAGAGATGGTCCATGGACATTACTTTTAGAGAAACAAGAAGCACTCTGGCAGCTTAAAACTAAAGCCACACAGTGGCCTGGGTTAAATTATTCATTCTCCCTCTCACGTTTCCTAAAATTAAAAGCTATGGAAAGATGAGAAAAAACAAATATGTAAAAATGAAACAAAAGATTTTTATTGTTTGTATTTTTGTATGTGATATTTATTTATGATTAATGTTGTTTTATACATTACATATTTTATGCAATTGCAAAGATTTTTTAACAGACACTTAATTGATGTTTAATGGCTTTATGTATTTGTGTAAAAGGAAGTTGGTTGGTTAATCTGTGCAGTTAGGGGGCATGGTTATTACTATTTTTGTATTTAAAATGATGTTTTATTAGTAAACAGATGTTCTGAAGAAGTCTCTGACTTGACAGAGACGAAAGCGCTTAACCAATTTTTAAATCATGCTTTTTTGTGGATTATAAATAAAACTGCCTTTTGGAATCAACAGCTGTTTCTGCATATACTGTGGTTCTCCTGGTCTGCTGTGCCTGGTTTTCATACTTGTTTTTTGTGTTCCATGTTTAATTACATGTGTTATGGCTGCAGGCCCTCAAGAGGGGGACTCACATATCCTCATTAGCCAGACTATCAATAACTCTTTAACTGAACTCAACAACTCTCTCAAAAAACTTTCACAACAACTTGATAGTATCGAGAGAACACAAGCAGTTTAGTTCACTTCTTCTTCTTCCTCAAATGGACAGGAAGTACACGCCCCCAGGCTTCACATACAAAGCCAAACTCAGCCTTTGCTCCATGAGCAGCAAGCGATTTTGAATGAAGCTAAGAACAGCTTCCAACACGTATTTAACCATAGGAATGTACCTGAAAATGAAATTGAATGTTTTTATGAAATGAGGGGTACTGCAGGCTCAGAAATATGGAATGGAGTTAGATGGCTTCATTTGGATCCCAGCTTCTCTGTTCATGCTGCCAATACAACAGTAAGTGCTGAAAGTTATTTTGATAAACTGCAGACTGGATAGTCTGTTACTTAAAATTAAGAAACTACAGCTCGACAACATACATTTTAAAGAATGTTTATAATTAAAGCAGGTTCCAAAGGGACTTCGGATGTGGCATTTTCCCACTGGACTAGTGGGAGATCCTCCCTTCCATCAGGACTTGCTTGCTATGTTTGACCTCAATGATTTCGAATATATGCAACTGGCGGTCAAACATAATCAGTATGACATAGATTCTTTGAGAATAGAAGCCAGTGATCTTGACAAAGACATTATCGAAGACGGGGTCCATGCTGATAATATCTTTGAAAATAATCGCATATTCAAAAGTATAGAACACCAAATTGAAAATATAAAAAATCAGAAATTAAGAAAAATTGATAGGAATAGGACCGAATATGATAACCATTCTGCTTACCCTGACCCAACAAAGTCCCAAAACTGGGGTAAAAAACACAGAAATAATACAAGTACTGTTGTAAATGAGTCTGATATTATTTTAGAACAAAAAGAGAAATTCCCACCCCTGAGAAGCTCCGAATGTCTTAGAGAAAGGAACAATTGAGAGTTTTTTCAGCAAGGAGATTTTTAGATGAACTGGGGCAGGGGGGGGCAAACAACTCTATTCAACGGGGAACATGAGGGGGAACTTCAAGGGGAACACGCGAAGTTGGAGCTGATTCAAGAAACTAATTTAATGTGTTACCCCACTATCCATGAAAATTCAGAAGGGGATTTTAGAGTTTTTAATCTTTCCACTGTGTCATTTGATCAACAAACATGTGATTTATTAGTAAGGGGTCTTTCTTTTGTTCCTGTTCAACACTTTGATGTTAGTAACATTATATTTGATTTAAAACAATATGTTAGGAAATTGAATTTGATTTTTTTTTCCATAATGTCAAATGTACAAAGAATCCACTATACATTTCTAGTACCTATAACCCCCCCACCATCCACCCATCCCTACAATTATTTGAAAACTTATGTGAGATTGATTTTTGTAATTTGGTTAAAGATGTTTATATTACTACTACACATAATCTTTCTAAAGATGAGTATGTGAGACTTAAGTGTTTAAAAGCTAATAAAGAGGTAAGGTTTATTAAACCAGACAAAGGTGGTGGTATTGTAATTATGGCTATTAAATTATATAAGGACAAAATGAAAAATGTTTTAAATGGTAAATCATATGAGAAAGTCTCATTAAACAAGGTTAATGGAGCTTTAAGGAAAGTGAGGAATGAACTTAATGACTTATTTATAGAGGGCAGCATTGCAATACATGAATTTAATTACATCACTGTATCCCACCCAAGAATACCCAGCATTTTTTGGCTTACTCAAAATCCATAAAGATTTGAATGATCCACCTATGAGACCCACTGTTGATGACCAGGGGTCTATTACACAACCTGTGGCTAAGTTTTTAGATATTAAACTAAAGGCTTTACTTTCAGGAGATAATTTTTTGTGTAAAGACTCATGGGATTTCCTTTTGAGAATTAATACACTAAACTATGTTGATGGGGGTGTATTTATCACAATAGATGTGAAAGATCTGTACACTGTTATACCCCATGAAATGGGAATAGAGTGGTTTTGTGAATATTTATTGGAAAAGGGAATACCCCAAAGTACTATAAATATAATATATACAAACAATTATTAGAAATAGTTCTACATAATAAATTTATTTTATTTTATAGCGAGTATTTTTTACAAATAGAAGGGGTCTCAATGGGTTCAGCCTGTGGTGGGTTATATGCTAACATTCTTATGTTACAGTGGGAAAAGAAGTTTTTATTTAATTCACCTTACTTTCTGCATTGAAAAAGTTATATGATTTTTGGATGACATTTTTATTTTTTGGGATGAACCAGTTGAAAGAATAGACACATTTATAGAGTACGTTAATGGATCAATCACCTTTCTGAAGTTTACCCATAGCATTGGTTTTGATGAGAATTCATACTTAGATGTGAAGTTAATGAAAGGCAAGCTTTTTAAGGCCTTTAAATCAGACATTTTTAGAAAGCCCACATACTCAAATAGTTTCTTACATTATAAAAGCTCCCATCCTTCTAAAAAGAAAAAAGCTATTGTTAAGGGACAATTCATAAGGGCTGCATGCATGGTATCCCTTTTCGATAGCTTTTTGGACAAATGTGAATTTTTAAAAGAAATATTTTTAAAAAGACGATATCCTAGTAACTTAATTAATGAGGTCATGTTGGAAGTAATTAATCAATGTGAAAGGGGCCACTTTACACCCCTACTTTACCAATACCAACAAGGAAGGTGAGTTATACTGTGAGCTCCTACACTGATAATTATGATGTGTACCCTACTTTGAATGAGTCTACATGTGAGACCCAAAGGAACAATAATAATTTTAATAGTGCTTTTGTTAGAACTCTTAACATTTGCAGCAAAATATTGCTGACATATTATTTAAAAATTGGGGTGTTATTTTGCATAATAAAGATATTAGACAATGTGTAGGGGAAAAACAAACTATTGTTTACAGGAAAGGAAAATGCCTTAAGAACATTTTAGAAACAACCCCAAAGGGCCCTTATAATGGCAGTATGAAAAAATGTGGCTGTTGCCATTTCTGCTCATTTATTCATGAGAGGTGTATTTTTAATATTAATAATATGATTGTTAAATTAAATAACAAATGCTCCTGTAACTCCGGAAAAGTTGTATATTGTGCTTTTTTCAAAAAAATGTCCTTGCTTTTATATTGGAAAAACTGAGGAAGTTAAAAAATCGTATTTATGAACACCTAAGGGATATAAAAAATAAGAAGGATACAAATGCTTTGTCTAAGCATTGTATGGAATTTAGTGACCATTCTATTAAATTTTTTGTTGTAGATGTTCTTGTGCCAGATATAAGAGGTTGTCCGTCGACATTACTTTTAGAGAAAAAAGAAGCAGTGTGGCAGCTTAAAAGTAATGCCACACAGGGCCTGGGTTAAATGATTCATTCTCCCTCTCATGTTGTGTCTTTTGGCTTTTTCCCGGTTAGGGGTCGCCACAGCAGAACTCCGGTCTGCTAATGATTGGTAGTTGATTTTTACGTGCCGAGATACCAGCTCTGACACACAACCTTCAACGAAGGTACGCCCATTCACGCATGTCTCCACACAGAAGACGCTCTAGCTGAGAATCGAACCAGACAGCGTCTGACTGTGAGGCGACAATGCTACCGCAGCACCACCACCGCAGATAGAAGAGTTTATATGCTGTAAGAATGTAAATGAAATTTTCACTATGGGCTACTGGCCAAAACATTGATTGTTTCTGGCCTCAGTTGCACCAGTCTGTCAGTGTTTTTTTTTTTTAAGCTGACATTTTTGATTAGGGTTCATCTATGACCTTCTTAAGTGGTGCATTCATTTTAAGACTACCTGCCGGACAATTTCATTCCCCTTGTGATTTGAAGTGTTGTTGTTGTGTCTTTCGGCTTATCCCGGTTAGGGGTCGCCACAGTGGAACTCCGGTTTTCTAAAATTAAAAGCTATGGAAAGATAAGAAAAACAATATGGAAAAATGAAACAAAATATTTTTATTGTTTGTATTTTTATATGTGATATTTATTTATGATTAATGTTGTTTTATACATTACATACTTTATGCTGTTGCAAAGATTTTTTAACAGACACTTGATGTTTAATGGCTTTATGTATTTGTGTTAAAGGAAGCTGGTTGGTTAATCTATCTAGTTAGGGGGCATGTTTATTACTATTTCTGTATTTAAAACAAAGTTTTACTAGTAAACAGATGTTCTGAAGATATCTCTGACTTGACAGATTTTTTTAACAGACAATTGATGTTTAATGGCTTTATGTATTTGTGTAAAAGGAAGCTGGTTGGTTAATCTGTCTAGTTAGGGGGCATGTTTATTACTATTTCTGTATTTAAAACAAAGTTTTACTAGTAAACAGATGTTCTGAAGACATCTCTAACTTGACAGATTTTTTTAACAGACAATTGATGTTTAATGGCTTTATGTATTTGTGTAAAAGGAAGCTGGTTGGTTAATCTGTCTAGTTAGGGGGCATATTTATTAATATTTCTGTATTTAAAACAAAGTTTTACTAGTAAACAGATGTTCTGAAGACATCTCTGATTTACTTGACAGAGATGAAAGCATTTAACCACTTTTTAAATCATGCTTTTTTGTGGATTATAAATAAAATTGCCTTTTGGAATCAACAACTGTTTCTGCATATACTGTGGCTCTCCTGCTCTGCTGTGCCTGGTTTTGATACCCCACTTACTGAGTTTTGTATGTTTAACTCATGACGGAATTAGTGAAAAATGAAACAGAATGTCCTCAGGCCAAATACTAGTTATACCAAAAAAAAAAAAAAACTACATAATGAAGAGGGTTGCTTCTTTATGTATGTTTGGGTGGTTAATTACATAGATGCCATTATTGTACTGAACTGATTAATTAAATATATGGCTTAGTACTATTTTACGTATAAATGTTACACTTAATTTTCACTAGTTTACAACTTTAAAAATTCCCTTATGCAAGGAACATACAGATCATGTAAATTTTCTTCCCTCTAGTTTGCAAAATCTGCATGTGTTGTTCATTAATTCTTTTAATCAGTAACTTTCATGTTTAGTAACAGTAGCACCTGTACTGTAATCAAGCTTTGGTGAGCCAGCTAGGAATACATTGAAAAGACATTATATCCCATTAAAATGCATCAACATCTTATTTACTGACAGCAAGAATAGAGTAGCCTTGATAATATGCATTACATGACAGAAGCATTTATTACAGCATATTTTTTTCTGGTTTGTACCCGTGAGTATATCAAGATAGGCTCTGGCTCTCTGTGGTCCTGAAATGTGTTAAATTGGAAACTAGTGAATGGATGAATGAATGAATGAATTAATTAATGATGAATGAATGAATGAAACAGTTGTTTGCAAGCCATTGCTGCTGTGATATTATATTCAGAGAGCCTCATCTATATTTAAACATTTTTAAAGTATGCAATACAAACAACATGACTAGTATCAGCTGACTGCATGTGTTTGGACCGCCAATATGTGTTTAAAATAAAGTATGAGTCCAATCAATTGCATATCCTCAAGCAACATAAACTGGTGACCCAAGAACATGACCTAGTCATCCTTCAATAGTATTAGGTTCCTAATCTACTTCATATAGCAGTGATGTGCAAATGCTAGCACTATAGCTATACAACAGTAAAAAAAATATATTTTTAAGCTTCTAAGTAAAGTCCCTGCAGTACACCAACTTCACAAGTTACTTAAACAGTTGCAAGAAATGCACCCCCAAATCGAATGCCCCTTATACACGTGTCTGCCCTTAGCCAGGTTTCCATAAGCATATCTTGGAAGATATGAAGGATCTGAGGGAGTGACATTAGCAGAATCACACTCCAGGTTCATACTGCATCTCTGCTCACTAAAGCATAATAGAAGGATGTTTCCCAACGTCGGTAAATCTGGAATCCAACATAGGAACGTCAATGCTCCTCATATCATTTTAGGCGTTAGGCCAGGAAAAGTTAGACCAGTGATCAGAAAAAGCAATCTCAGACAAGGCTGCTCCACTTTGTTCAAAAAAATGTCCAGTTAACATGAGGGAGATGAAATAACCTGATTCAGTTTAGCTAACAGCTGAAGAGACATTACTGTATCATGTTGCTCAATAAACTGTTTCCACCAAGTATAAACAGTCTTAGTGAAATCACATTCTTTGGGCTATATTTGGAGGTAAAACAGTAAAGAAGGGGTAGTTTAGTTTATTATTTGTATTGATTACAAACACCACAACACAGATGTAAGGAGATAGCTGTCTCCAGAATTAAGGTAGAGGACTTGTAATTTGTGAAAAATTAAAAATAAAAAAACTTAAACATTGCAATATTAAGCAACAGTAATAATCAGTTAAAAACTTCAGATGTTAATACTTCTTCCACAAAGGTACTGAAGAAACAAACTCAAACAGCCTTAGCCGCCAAAATAACTGCTTTAATTTATGATAAAAAACTATTGTCCCGCAAGTGGACTTCATCAAATCAATGTTTCACTCCAGTTGGTGGACCAAAGTTATTACCATAAATTAAAGCTGAGCTATTATGGTGACTAAGGCTATTTGAGTTTGTTTCTTTAGTACCATTGTAGAAGAGGAATTAATATCTGAAGTTTTGAGCTGTTTATTACTGTTGATTAATATTGTATTTTTTTTTCATTTTTTTCAAGTAACAAGTAAGTGAAGTCAGTCCTGAACCTTAATACTGGGGTCAACTATCACCTTGCATCACTGTTGCATGGTTTTTGCACTTGTTTGTCCTGTGACTCACTTTTTGTGATACACAGGGTTCATGAATGAAAAGTGGAATTACTAGAGCCACTGGTCATCTTTGTCATTTGATTTTTTTCTACCAATTCCAACCTATCATACACATGCATAGAACATTCAGAGACCAAGTAATAAAGCAACCACTAGGAAGAAGGAGAAACCATATACATGATTATCTGAAATGCTCAAATCAGCATATGCCTGTGCAAAATGGTAGGTAGTCTAGCTGGCATCCTGCCCACAACATGCTTCTAAATCATGCCGACAACCATATGGCCGACACCATATGATCGACATTCGGAATGCCGACAATGCAGAACCGGCATCTCACTATAGTGAGGAATGGAAAGATTTCCATTCCTGCACTGTAGTGTGATCTCGGAGTGGGTATATTAAAGTTACAGGGGTGTGGGGGTGGAGCCCCCCAGGGGGGTGCTGGGGGGCAGGTCCCCCCTGCTAGCAGTTGAAAGGGAATTTTATTTTCCTTTTACATGGTCTACATACAATGTTGAGATTTCGGATGTCACTCATATGATGTTGGCCATATGGTTGTCAGCATTCTGAAATTTCGGCATTGTGAAGTAGATATATATATATATATATATATATATATATATATATATATATATATATATATATATATCGGGAATAGGTAAAGCTAGAGCTTGACACAGATGTAAAATCATTTTCAAAATATTTTGTTCATCCACAAATGAGTTATCATATGCACTATAAATGGTAATCAATCATTACTGTATAAGGATCCAGAACTTTGTATACAATGCTCCACTTTGCCTGTATCTGCCTAGGAGACATGCTGGAGATTATTCATGTTTAGATATTTAACATAAGTTCCATCTCCATCTATGGAGAAATCCCTTTCTAATTACTGCATTAGCTGCAAACTTCAAGTAGTCTTTGCTTTTATAGAATTCATGGTGAACCCAAAAATAACACTAATGGAAAGAAGATGGTTTCACACTGTAGGAATGGATGACATATAGGACATAACACTTAAAAACATATCATCAACATTAACCTGAAATTTATAAAGAGATTACTCTCTTATTACACTCCTCATATAAGAGCTGGACCTAACAGCTCGCAGTGACTTCTCATTACATAGACAAAATAGGGGGCTGATGCACCTTACTGGGTACTTTTAATGTAGGTAGGCATTCAGACAGATCTCCTTCCAACCTGCAATACAGCACTGACCTGCCCTATGACTGATTTATTTATCTGACATGCCCACTGGTTTGTTGCTATGCATCAGCTATGAAATAAATAATAACTAACTATGGAAATAAACTACAATGATACCTGAATAATGAATTGTTGGTTTCTGCTAACCCTTGCTAGTTTCAAAGCTGTTTATTTTAAACATGAAACCTTTTAAGTTTGTCATACTTCACCTTCACACATATTGATATGTGGTACATTTAAGTGATAGTACAATGTGCATTGACTATGTATGTAATGTTTAGCTTGAATTCATTGTGTATGTTTAATTTGTATATAATTATTGCATATTAAAACATTGGTGCACTAAGTTTAAGAATGTTGACTAAATATAATGGTAGGGAGTAGGGCACTCAGTTTAGCACTAATGAATTACACAAACTATTGCTGTTTATATAAAATACATCTTCTCTGTATACAGAGTAGTATTCATTAAATTGCAAAGGTGTCTGCAGAGCCTGATGTTCTGTGTGTAGGACAGATATGTGAACATGCACATATGCATATGGTTTGGGAACCTCCAAAGAAGACAAACATGTAATACAGATGTTAGACATCTGGACATGCCATGTGTATTGTGTGCATTTCACCCAAAGCTGCTGATGTATTTGGTAGATGCAGTCCTGCATGTATTTTCTAAAGTGAAGTGGGCCAGTGACTGTGAATGACATCAACTTTAATTTTTAAACCAGATGTGTGTAGATATTCTTCCAACACACTCTGAATATCCTCCACCAGACAAAGTCCTTTTGCATTCTTATTTGGAACAGTGCAAATCATTTCAAGGTAAATGATGTTTATTATAACACAAAGTCAGGTAGAGCACTATAATGGGAATTTTGCTTTAAGCTGTCATACACCCACCTTAACCCAGAAGCTTTTGTATATTGCAGATGGATATCAATACAGGAGAAGGTTCATTTGTTCCTTAAAGAAGTTTGAATTAGTCTGCTTTAGTGTCACTCAGGGAAACCTGTAGAACATGGCCTAATTAAACCTTCTATCTAAGGTGTAAAATAAAACATTTCAAAGCTTTACTGGAAAAGCTCACCCAGACTCTGCCACTGCTTGCTGTGAGGGAAAGGGTAGTTTGCTTTTGATTTCTTGTACTTTGTATTACTTTATTGCCTTTTCTATTTTGGATGCCGTGATTTGTTTTCCTTAAACTGTGTTTTACTTGTATCCTGCTTGTAATTGCATATTAAAACTTGAAAAGAGACCACAGTCTCTTGTAAGTCAGACAGAATTTTTCCCACTCTCCCACCCTGTTACTGTTGTGTTCTTAAACACAACTGTATTTCTAGTTGCCTGTCCCTTATATTAATTTGAATTAATTTGATCATATATCTCCTGCTCTCTCTCCTTCCACTGGCTGGTGTGAGTAAGCAGAAAATTATCATTTTTTGAAATTACTCCCCTTCAACTATTTAAATTTATTGGTCATCCCACTGTATTCCATAGTACCAGAATACAAAAGTGCCCACCCCCTTTCAATCTATCTTGGATTTTTAAAAATAGTGGCTATCCACTTAGCTAAAACTTAGGTTACTCACTTTCATTTCTAACTGCTTAGTACACATTGCAATATTTAGGATAAATCATTTTTTTCATCTTACCTTTAAACATCTATTGCAAGACCACCATTTATTGAAGAACCCACATTCTGCCTCTCATTATAGATCTTGGGATTAGTGCTTCTGTTTTCTCTTGGTGCGAGAAGGAGTACAGGGATATTATTTCCTGGAGACTGCTGATCACCAGAAAGTCTAATAACCACTTTATAGGTGACAGCTTGGAATCTGTGCTTATATTCTGGTCCTGGTGAGAAGAAGGAGCAGAGTGCATTGATTCCTATTTCTGGTTGTAGAGTGAGTATCTGTGCTTAATGTTCCTGATTGGTCTGGCTTATAGTCAAGGCATCTACAAGAAAAAGGCTACAAGCCTACAGACCCTTGCATTATCTGGGACAAGACTTTGGATCACCAAGCAGGCTTCGGCCTGCTTCTCTTCTTGGAATTGGTGCTAAAATTTTGCTTCTAGTGAGAGAAGAAGCAACGGAGCATTGTATCCCAACAGATTGAAGCTGTGTTGAGACCAGCATTAGTAGTAGCCAGGCAGTAGCTATTCATGAGACTCCCCTCTTTTCATCATTCTTGACAATCTATTTTTTTGTTTTCAGTAAGTGTTGCTTGATTTGTTTCTAATTTCAGAATATCTGCCAAAACACTACAGCCTTAAAATTTCAGGGTCTATGTATTAGTTTCTTTTCACATGTTTGGCAATGCTCTGTACAGACTCAGACACCTTGACTAACATTTTTCCTTTAAAAGTACAATTGGAATTTCTCCAATACATAGTTGCACACAGGCCAACTAGTATGCAATGACAAACACTGTCCACATAGTTGCAAACTGGATACTCCTGACAGTGATTGATATTCTCACTCCAACTGTCTAATCAATAAAAAAGGGTTTGTTGCCATGGAGACAACAAGCATTATAAGAGATCTGGGAACACAGGTTGACAGCAACCTTTTTTTTGACCACCACACTGCCACTGTGGTCAGAAAGTCCTTCTATGTGGCACATCTCATTACTAAAGGTTTTGTATCCAGGAAGAAAGAGGTCATTGTCTCCCTCTACTCTTCCCTCATTAGGTCAATCATCGAGTACAACGCCCCATTTGGCATGTACCTCACTAGACACCTGCAACAACTGGAGAGGCTGCAAAAGTACCTCACAAAGAAGATCCTAGGCCTTAAACACTTGTCCTATATGGACAGAATCAAAAAACTACAACTATTCTCTGTCTCATATCACCTACTTAGAGGCGATCTCTGCTTGACTCACAAAACCATGTCTGACCCAGCTCTGTTAGAAATGCTACATCTAAAGAAATCACAATCCCTCCACACCACATGCTCCAGAGACCTAAACCTAATTACCACAATCAACAGAACATGCTGGAGGGACAGGTTCATAACCCAGAGACTGCCCATGCTATGGAATAGACTTCCCATACATGTCAAGCAGAGCACCTCACTGGCCCTCTTCAAGAGAAATCTTGATGACTGGATGGGAAATAGACAATTCACCCCGGGGATCACTCCAGTGGCTCTACTCGACAGAGGCAATAGGAACTAAGGTCGGGTTGCATGATGCCAGGGTAATCCTATGGACTAGGCTTGTAAAGGCTCCAGGCCATTAGCCTAGTACACACCTATGAACCTTTGAACCTATGGATATGAAATTTCCTATTGTCTCTGTTGCTAGCTTGGTGGATATGGGCATCTTGAGGCAATGTAGAAATTGCCTCATATTTACTGACAACCAGTTAATTCTCAAACAAACTGATATGATATGTAAGAAATGTATTTACACAATGTCACTGGAGGCAAAGCTCTCACATAAAAGTACTCCTAATGTCAACGAGGTTGTCAGTAGTACACATGCTGCGCCGATCGCGCACAATTCAAAGCAGACATATTGACACACATATGCTGAGGCACTTAACTGTAACCTTCCTAAACCACAAAGATCTCCTAAATGAGGTACACATAACAAATACCCTCAGGAGCCCTAAATGTGTTCTTTCAAAACAGCACCTATGTCAACACATAGAGCTACATCTCATGGCTCCTCTACCTGTAAGCCCATAAGGCAAGCCACCATACAATCCAACATTCTAGTCATTGGAGACTCCATCGTGAGATACACTGATGTCCCTCTCACCAGGCTGAGTAAGGAGAACGTTACAGTCAGTTAGTTATTAGGGGCTAGGATCTGCCACATTATGCATGGACTCAGGTCATTAGACCACAATTACCAATATGACTCCATCATAGTCCATGTTGGAGTAAATGACCTGAGATGTACCTCCCTGGAATATATGAAGAGAACATCATGGAGCTCTCAGAATATGCATATCAACTTGGTATGAGCCTAGCATTGAGCATAACTTTAATTTTTCTGAGAATAATGCCACAATATGAAGAAAAGCTGATAGACCTTAATAATTGGTTTAATTTCTGGTGTCATTCCAAGGGGTGCAATATTTGTCAGCATGGCAAGAGATGGTCAACAGAACACATTACTTTGCCAGGGATGGTCTGTACCTCTACCCTCTAGGCTTTTGAATATTAGCTAAAGCATTGCTTTCCCCATAGTGTCTTTTTTAGGCAATGCCAAACTGAAAGTACTTCAGACATAGCAAATCAAAAACAAAAAATCTAACGGCATTACTACTCAATGCTAGGAGTCTAAACAAAAGACTTCACTCCCTAGAAGCTCTCTTTACCCTAGAGAATGCTGACATCTGTGTGGTCACTGAAACATGGTTTAAATATGTGGAGAGCACATCAACAGTGCAAGGTTATAATGCCTTCCACACATTTAGGCAAGCTACTTCAAAGGCAGGGACTAAAGGTGGAGATGTCGCTATTTACATCAAAAGAATAACTTGTCAAATGAAATAAATATTCTACAAAATAAATACTTAGAAATGCTAAATCACAAAGCTAAAATAAACTTAGAAAAAATAAAACTAGGGAATTACACAACAAATCCAAAATATTTATATAAAATAGCATCTAGAACAAAAATTATGATCAAAACAAGGAACAATAAAGAATTATACAGAGAGGACAATAAAGGAAAAGTCAATGAAATTGAATATATACTTAATGAATTCAGAAAACATTTCATTAAACTTAATCAAAATAATCCAGTAACAGAATAACAAGAAACAATAAAAGCTTTCATTAGAAAAATATACTAAAAATATGATAACACCTGGAAAAAACTGATCAACCCATATTAATTACTGAACTTACAAATCAAATCAATAAACTAAAACTTAACAAAGCCACAGAAAACAATGGAATAATGCCTAAACTTTATAAATAAATGCCAAAACAGCATTAAATATACTACTAAATACTTTCAAGCAGTAAAAAATTTAGAAATGTTCCTCCATCTTAGAAGTACACATTTATTACACCAATATTGAAATCAGATAAGGATCCTTCAAAATGTACCTGTTACAGGCCAATCTCATTACTAAATGTTGACTACAAATTATTTATGTCTATAATTGCAGATAGAATAGAACACTTTTTACCAGGCCTAATTCACATTGATCAAACTGGCTTTATAAGACATAGAAGCACTTATGATAATATCAAATGAATTTTAACTATAATTGACTATACCAATATAAATGATAATTAAACCTTAGTAAGTCTAGATATTAACAATGCTTTCGATACTGTCAGTTGGAATTATCGATTGTTAATATTACAGGAATATAATTTTTCAAAGGATTTTCAACAAATTATAAAAAACCTTTATGATAATTTATTAGCTTACATAAAAATAGGATCTTATGTGTCACAATCAATACAAATAGCTAAAGGGGCAAAACAAGGCTGTCCACTATTCCCTCTATTATTTACATGGTTTATGGAACCTTTTGTGAATTATATAAGATCAAACAAAGATATAGTAGGTATGCAGTTTGATCATAATCTAAATTCCAAAATACTTCTATTTGCTGATGAAATTTTATTAGCATTGAAGGATAGCAAAAATTCTCTTAATTGTCTTTGTATATCTATCAAAAAATTCCAATCTAAATTAGGCCTTTCATTTAATGAAGATAAAACAAAAGTCTTATGTAGACATACTAATATTTCTGCTATGTCAAAAAACTTTTCTAAATATATAGTCAAAGATCATAAAATAACTTACCTTGGAATTATACTAAGACTATAAAGGAAACTATTAACATAAACGACATCATCTGTTTAGATAAAATTAAGACATTAATCAATGAATCGAGTAAATTTACATTTACAATAGAAGAAAGATATTTAATAATAAAGATGATATTACTACCAAAACACTATATGTAATACAGTCATTGGCTCTACCCATTCCAAAACAGTAGATTAAAGAATTCAACATATCCATGCTTAAATTTCTTTGGCAGCCTGAAAAACCAAGATTGGCACTTAGTCATCATCTAAGAAGATGGACACATGGAGGAATAGATCTACTTAACATATAACTTTTGTCAATCTCAAGTAATACAAAGGCCATCATCTACTGGACAAACAAGAACTATTATGCTAAATGGAAAGATATACATGAAAGTATTTATTTAAAAAGCAATAATAGTAAATATGAATGCCACAATAATTGAATCAACAACAACTTTGTCCTGATTCTAAAGGACTTTATTTTAGAACACCAAAGCATAGTGATAAATTCATATTTTATTCTCACAACAATGAATAATTTCAGAAACATTATATAAAAAAATCCAGAATGCAAAGCCTGGTTGTTTATGACATTTCCTATAGCATACACTCAAAACAATATTAATGCATTTAATACATTCACAATGAATGCTTTCAAAGACAAACAGTTAATATGAATTTCTTAAACTCGGAGCTGACTCCATTTCTTACCCAATATTCGTGCTTATCAATCACTCCATCACTGAACAATACATAGCAGTACTATGGAAAGTCTCTTATATCATTCCCCTGCACAAAGGAGGACCTTCCACAGATATAACTAACTACAAGCTCATTGCCATACTCTCCGCCCTTAGCAAAATATTGGAGAAATGTATACATTCCCAACTTCTAACCTACCCACTACAAAACAACCTGCTCTCCAATGCACAGCACAGCTTTAGATCAAAACATAGTACTGCCACTGCTCTCTTAAGCTTCACAAATACCATCAAGAGTCACAAAAACAACAATAACCTTATCTCTTCTATATTCTTAGATATGTCTAAAGTTTTTGACACCATCTCACACCAGATACTCCTACAAGTACTAGGCTCTACCCACATGTCTTCCTCAGCATTTGCTTGGTTCCACAGCTACCTGTCTAACTGACAGCAAGCTGTCAAGAGGACTGATGACATATCCTCTACCCATTACTGTTGGTATCCCACAAGGCTCAATACTCAGTCCCCTACTCTTCTCCATCTTTACAAATAAACTTAAAGCTACTACCCCACATGCAAACATAGTACAATATGCAGATGACTCAATAGTCATCTGTACAGCCCTCTCTTACCCAGAACTACATCTCAAAACACAACAAGACTTCTCAGATATAGAACTCTATCTCAAGGAAAACCAGCTCATATTAAACTCCAATAAAACAAAGCTTATGATATTCACACATAATAAATCCACAGAACCCACCTCCCCCCTTTATATCCTCTCCTCCAACAGCACCAAAATTGAACCACTAGATAACAATAAACTTCTAGGGGTCACAATATACAGCTTATTAATATATGACAAACACATAGCCCTTACAGTCAAGAAGATACATATTAAACTTGGCTGCCTATACAGATTGAGAACATTCCTCACCCCCTCACACCAAACTGGCCCTAGCTAGAACCCACCTTCTGTCCACACTTCTATACGCCTCTCCTATTTTCACTAACCTTAGAAAATCAGAACTTTCCAAACTAGAGACTTGCTGCCACAAAATTGCTCATTTTGCCGCCAACATCCCCAACAGAGCTCACCACTGCATTGCCCTTAACTTCACTGGCTATAACTACCACATCTTCTATCACTTAACCAGCTGACAGTTGCCCATAACATAATTTATCATCCAGATGCCTGTCCATCATTAAAAGACCTAGTCCAACCCTACCACGCGTCACCTACACTGCACTCATCTAACAAACTACTTCTAAAAACTCACAAATATAGTAACTCTTTTTGGTGACTCTCTATTTGCTAATCACATTGGTAAAATCTGGAACTCAATCCCACAAAACATACTCACAACCCCCACTGACATATTTAAACAACAACTCAAAGAACACCTCTTCAATAATTGGCTATGCACCTGTACCATCCCTGGGTAAGCTCCTTCTAACCACATTCACTTCCTACTCTACTATCAGTTCCCAGTTACAGTCACATAATTATTTTTTAGCTGTTCTGTTCTTCTTGTCTTAGTTGCCATATGATGAAGGATTGTACCTAGTGTTCTGTAATATGTGTGTTATACTTGATAGCAATGTTTAGCTTATACTATAAATATTCTAATATTTCCTGCTATTTTTTATAATGCATGTGAAATGTTTGATCTCTACATTGTATAACTTATTTACTACTTATGTAACTATCTTTGGAGCTTTTCTCCCCAGGCCTCCACTTAAAATGGGCTACTAGCCCAGTCATACTATCCCAGTAAACAAATGTAAAACAAGAAAACAAAACAAATATATTGGTATCAGTTTATGAATAAAGAAAAATTAAATGCTTTAGATTATACCTTTATAAATTTAACATACATAATGAAATGTGGTTAGATGTACAAAATTGTAGATTTCACATTGAGAAAAAATAAACCTGACGCATGTATCAATTAAAGAAGAGATTCTTAAATTTGTAGAACTTTTAATATTATTGATGCATCAGGATAATACAGACAAAGAAATTATATAAAATATACAAAATCAACAAGGTAAAGACAAATGATTGGGATTATTATAGGACTATTACTAACTATCAACCTAGTGGCAGTGAAAAAATGTTAATGATATTTTCCCCCAGTTCATACCACAACCTCACTGAAATGGAAATTATTTTCTTGGACATTTCTACATAAAACTTTCATTACTCCACACAAAGTTGAACTCATGTTTAATAAGAAATTCATATGTTGGAGGTGTGATCTGGAACTTAAAGCTGACTGGCAGCATATGATTTGTGAATGCAAGGTAATTAAGCCATTTTGGAAAGATGCTAATCTTTTTACACAAGCATTATTCACTGATAGCTTTATGTTAAACAACTCCTTAACTCTTTTCAATGTGCCAATCCCATCAGGTGTCAGGAAAGATGATTATCCTCTTCTTTGGAGTCTTTAAACTTTTGCGGGAAGGTAGTCACAAAAAATAGGAAGAATGTCTCAACACCATCAATAAAAGAATTTCTGAATATTGCAACCAAAACCTGTCAACTAGAGGTACTATCAATTAAAGGAAGATCCTCCAGAGCAACTTCAGCACTTAATTCATGGATCAAACTCAATAATCTGTTAAATAAACAAACAACAAATTGTCACTAAAAGATTCATAATTTGAAACAGTAATTAATATAACGAATATAATTGACATCTTACTTATTCATGTAGACACCTTGTAAATAATTGATGTTACTGTTTTTTGTTGTTAATGAAATATTTGTTTTTATTCATTAATGTAAAATTCATATTTATGGCTATAATTTCCTTGTTATTCAATTCATGTTCTTCAATAAAATATTTCTGAGTAAAAAAATAAATATACTTCAAGACTGTTCAAAAATAAAAATGCACTTGAGCTGCTTCATGTTCAAATCACCATAGGTAAAATCCAATACCACTTCCTTGCAAGCTATAGGTCCCCCTCTATGACCCAGGAACCCCATGCCATGTATTTAAACTTATTAGAAATACTAACCACCCAACCCAATACCATATACATGGGTGATTTTACTTACCTCACCATTAACTGGAAATCCTATATGACACCAAACGTACATACACAGAGATTCCTGGATTTTGTAAACACAAACTCCCTGGACCAGGTAGTGAAAACACCAACCAGGGGTGCAAATATACTGGACCTGGTCCTCACTAATATGAGAGACTGCTGCACATCCCCTACTTTAATGCCTTCCCTGGAAAGGTCAGATCACAAAATGGTCTCCTTTGAAGTAAAAATAGAACCTGGACCCCCAAGCTAAACCTGGAATATTCAGGAACTATTCTAAGGCTATCCTCCTGCTATTAAGTGAGAACCTGGAAAAATGTCAAGCCCCCATAAACCCTGAGAACACTGCTGCCTATGCAGATCTGTTCACAGGAACTCTGTACAAACATGTTAATATCTGCATAGAGGCATCTGTACTCACCAGGAAGATGTACAGAACTAACTCATAAAACAAGCCATCCTGGTGGAATCACAAAATCAGTATGCTGTATAACAGGAGGAAGAAAATCATGGCAAAAATTAGGAGGTGTGGCACTCAGCAGGATAAAAACACTCTTGTCAAACTAAACAAACAGCTCAGAGAACAAATAAAGTCTACCAAAGCCAAAGTTGAGGTACGTTTGGCCTCCCAGGCCAAGGACAGCCACAAATCTTTCTTTAGCTATGTCCAGAACCTCACAGGTGATACACAATTGAGTGCAGATCTCATTGGAAATGGAGCCACCTATACTGAGCCAGCAAGTATAGCAAACCTCCTGGCTGATAAATTCAGCTCCAACTTTACCCCTATCTCCCCCTCAACCTTCCCTCAGGAAATATCATCAAATACAACTCCCCCTACTATTACTAGGGAACAGGTCCTTAATGCTCTCTATAACACCAAAAACACTGCATCACTGGGCCCAGAAAATATTCCAGGATGCCTTCTAAATAGCATGAAACAAGACCTATCAGGGCCTCTGGAATTACTATTTAACTGTAGCCTCCAAATAGGCTTCATGCCTCATGAATGGGGAAAGGCAACAGTCATGTCTCTGCACAAAGGTGGGCCATCTACAGACAATGGAAAATACAGACTCATAAGTCTAACTCATCTTATATGTGAAGCCATGTAAAGAATCATCATGGAGATGATGAATAGAGATGTAGTAAACCTCCAGACATTGGACCCAACCTAGTTTGGTTTCGTAAAGGGCAGATCATGCCTACTCAACCTGGTGGACTTCTCTGAGAAGGTCACTAAAGCAATGGACGAGGGAAAAATCCTTCACACTGCCTACCTTTACCTGTCCAAGGCATTTGACACAATACCCCACTCGGGCATTGTTGACAAACTCAAGAGGTTAGGTACAAAGCTGTATGTCACCAGGTGGATATTCAACTGGCTCACAGACAGTACCCAGGAAGTTAGAATTGGGGAGTCCACCTCTACAAACAGGCCAATCACAAGTGGAGACCCTCAGTGATCAGTCCTTGGACAGCTTCTTTTTGGCATTTACTTCTCAGAAGTCAAGGCCAATGTTAGTGGTCTCTGGTTGACTAAATTTGCAAATGATTGCAAATTAGGAGCTGTCATTGAATCTCATACTTTCTCCAGGAAGGGTTGACACAGATAAACAACTGGTGTCAGAGCCATGGACTAAAGCTAAATGCCAAGAAATATGTAATAGTATCCTTTGAGAAGTCATCCATCCTTGGTAACTATCATATTCACACCACACCCCTTAGAGCTGACCCAATAGTCAGGGATTTAGGGACACACATAGATAGTAATCTAGCCTTTGACCATCACATGTCTACAGTGATGAGGAAATCATTCCATGTTTCTCAACTTATAAACAAAAGTACGGCATCTAAGTCAAAGGAAGTCATTGTTCCACTGTATTCGATGTTCATCAGACCTGTCATTGAGTACAGTGCCCCCTTTGGTATGTACCTAACCAGGCATATTCAACAAGTGGAGTGTCCACAGATGCTCCTCACTAAAAGAATACAGGGCATAAGTAAAATGTCCTATGCAGACTGCCTCAAGGCCCTATCCCTGTATTCTGTCTCCTACAGGCTTTTGAAGGGAGATCTATGCCTGGCATACAGGTCATTGTCAGACCCCACACTGATGGACCTCCTGCATATCCACAAAACAAACAGCACCAGAATTACCCATTATAAAGACTTAAACTTTCCCCATCATATAAATAGGACCTGTTGGAGAGATAAGGTATATATCTCTCAGAGACTACTCCGTCTGTGGAAAAAATGGGTGAAGAAAGACACTTCCTCATGCAAGGGGATTTTTCCTCTGCCCCCATGAAACTTTTGATATTACAAAATATAGTACAAAAAGATACATGTAAATCAGTGCAACCTCTCTCAAATTTACTTTTGATACTGTACACAAGCATATAGAAAACCAAACCAAGTGACCTGCACACTGATGCATTGGACATTGTTAAAGGGATTAAACATTTTAAACATACATACCCATGTGAGGTTCCTCCCTTTTTCTGGAGAAAAAGATTCACTTTGAGATAAAGCCAGCACCATGGTATATAAGGATAAAGCTTTAAATGTTTCCCAGGTGATCCAAGATTAGTCAGCACCTTTGGCTTCTCACCTGCTGGCGGGAAAGATGACTGTGCCTATTCTAATGGGGGGAGGGAGGAGTGCATGCATGCATAATCTACACTAGCATGGCTAATTTCCCCTATTAGACAATGGCGAAACAACTATGAAGTTGCTACTGAGGTTGCACAGAGTGTCATGCTGATCACAGTACCTTATGGAAATGAGAGATGGTTCCACACTGATGCTCACTGAATTGCCCACTCTCTGTGAGGCTACTGGGAATGTGCATAAGGTGGGAGAATAGTAAAACTCCCCTATGTCAGCAGTATGATGCTGTACCATAGTTCTCAATCTCCTCACCAGACATGGACAAGGTTTGGGAATATTCTACAAGCAGTTATTGTGAATGAGGACAGAAACTGGTTTCAGCTGTAGGCCACCTATGGGGAGCCAAAAAGTGCCAAAAAATGCATTTTGATGTAAGTAAACTAATCTAACGTGGGAATACAGGAAGATAAAAAAAATACTATGCAAGCAATCACAAGGACAATAAGATGCCTAGACATGTATGCCTTTAAGTTGGCAAGCTTAAACCTTTTACCTCCCTTCGCAAGGACTTAATCATTTGAGCATATGAATGCATACATACAAGTTTCACTTTCAACATTAACATTAATAACAGCTTTTAGAAACGCATCTAAACTATTGCTTGATACATATTGCTTCCCTTTTTAATATTTAATTATCAGCACTATACTAGATATCAGACTTTTGAAGAGACATTTCTGAAAATTTTGTTAAAAACACAAAATATAACAATTACGGCCATGAGCTGTTAGAATATGTAAATGTTAACAGTACCAGGAATACTACTCACAGCTGAAGGTGCTCTCACCAAACAAAAAGAAGAAAAAGCTGTAAAAATGTGAAAGCAGCCACCACGAATATCAGCAGGACATAGGTTACAGCAACTCCCAAGTAATGACCATAGGCAATCCTTCAAAAACAGCAAGAACTTTTATTCAAATAAAAGTTCTTGCTGTTTTTGAAGGATTGCCTATGGTCATTACTTGGGAGTTGCTGTAACCTATGTCCTGCTAATATGTAAATGTTGTTTAACATTACCTTCTGTATATTGCATTCTTTGAGGACAGGAGCACAAACATTTATGTGGTATCATTTGCTGCTGCTAATGTACTCAGTATCTCTTCCTTAGGATGATCCTTTGAAAGTTAGGCTCTTAGGAACACCTGGGTAAATGTCTCTTGGTACGTATATCTGCACACATCTCTAGATACTTCAAAACTCTTTGAAACATGTGGAATGATTTTGAACCACACATTCACTTTGAAATATGTACTTTTTTATCACATTTTATCCTTTTCTTGTCAACATATAGTTCAAATAATGGCAATGGCTGCTGATATTTCTTCAGAAAAGCTGTTTCTGGTTGTTTCATGCAGGAACACTGCTAAATATGTACCTTTCATTTCTTCAAATCAAAAAGAGCTGTAGAATGTTCAGAATAGTGGAACCATAGTATTGACTGGTTCTTTTTTTGGCCTCTCCCTTGCACTTGATGGTGACTTTCATGTGTCCACAAAAAGGAGATGAAAGAAGTATTCCTTTTTATCAGTGATCCATAAGTAATTGCAGTCAACAGTTTCTAGTGTCATTCTAAGGGGATCCAGTATCTGTCTGCCTGGGATGACATGATTGACAGACCTTGATGCTTTGCCAGAGATGGCCTGCATCTGCCACCCTTGTGCTTCCAGATACTGGCCAAGGTACTTGCCACCCCTATAGTGCCTTTTTTAGGCAGTGTTCCAAAGACCAAATTACTACCATAACAGTTACAAACAAATGCAATTTGAGGGTCATGCTGCTCAATGCTAGAAGTCTAAATCTGAAAATGCACTCACTTGAAGCACTCCTTAAAATGGAGAACATCGACATTTGTGCTGTAACAGAGACCTGGTTCAAGGCAGCAGAAAGCACCCCTGCACAACCATGATATAACTCATTCCACACCTTTTGGCCACAGAACTTGGACCAAAGCTCCAAAGGTGGTGGTGTTTCAATATTCATAAAGGATGCACACACCTCCGGACTGGTAGCCCAACATAATGCATCAGAGATACTTCAGGGGCAGCTAACATTGGGTAAGACAGCGATTCAGGTCACAGTCTGTTATTGGTCCCTAACCATGTCCCAAGACACTCACTCCATGTTCCTAAGCACCCTGGAGAAAATTAGGGTCCAACCTAACACACTCATACTGGTTGACTTCAACTACTCCTCCATTAACAGGGAAAACTACTCATGTAACAATACACTTGCCCAACGTTTCCGAGAATTCATTAATTCCAATGCCCTGGCAAGCTTGTCCTTATCCCCACTAGAGGTAGCAACATCCATGACCAGGTCATTACTAACATGAGCGACCATTGCTCTACACCAATAGTCAACTCCACCTTGCTTAAATCTGACCACAAACTAATGACCTTGGAAATCCACATCCCTTCCACCCCCCCCCCCCCCCTGCAAAGGTAACCACCATGTAAAACTTCTCCAAAGCTAACTTTGGGCTCCTAAGAATAGATGTGGCTAATTTCACGGCACTCATGCAAATGGAGAATAGTTGCATGATCGCCGAATCATACACCAATGCACTGTATGAACTTGTACACATATGCATGGATCTCACCATACCCGATAGAACCAAAACGCTTGACTCCAAAAAAGGAAGCTAATCTGGTAGTCCCCTGCCATAAACAAACTCTACAACATAAGGAGGAAACTGATGTGGAATAAGGTAAAGTCCCAAGACTGAAAAAACTCCCTTATCAGCCTCAACAAAATGTTGAGATCCCTCATCTAATCCTCTAAAGCCAGCTATAATAACAGAATTGCAGCAGATAGTAAAGACAACCACAAGGGCTTCTATAGTTATGTAAAGAATCTCCATAGCAATACCCAGATTTGCTCTGAGCTACTGCACAATGGTACCTCCTATACCAATCCAAGAGTTATTGCCAATATACTGGCCGACAGATTCACTGCCAACTTTTCCTCTCTCCCCCACCTAAAGGAGCAATCACAATACCAGAAGATTGCCAGGCTCCCAGTATTACTGCTGCACAGGTTAAAACAGCACTGTTCAAGGCCAAGAATACAACTTCTATGGGACCTGACAATATCCCTGGCTGTGTTCTACATGAACTACAGTGTGAACTGGCACCTCACCTGTGTGCCCTGTTCAAGCACAGCCTCACCTCAGGCTTTGTCCTTACCGAATGGCACACTGCTATAGTCATCCCTTTCCACAAAGGAGGAGCGACTACAGACCCAGGCAACTATCACCCAATTCGCCTGACAAGTCTGATATACAAAGCTATGGAATGTATCATCATGGACCTATTAAAGAAGGATATAGGGAATCTCCAAACTCTGGATCCCACACAGTTTGGTTTTGTGAAGGGTAGATCATGCCTGCTCAGCATGGTCGACTTCTTTGAGTCAATCACCAGAGCTGTGGATGAAGGCAAGGTGGTTCATACAGACTACCTTGATCTGGCCAAGGCCTTTGATACCATTTCCCGCTCAGGAATCAAAGAAAAACTCACTAAGCTAGGCATCAACCCCTATATCACTAGGTGGGTTGCAAACTAGCTCACAGATAGAACCCACAGTAAAAGTAGCTGACTTCAAGTAAGACTGCAGATCAGTCACTAGTGGAGTCCCACAGGGATCGGTCCTGGGTCCTCTCCTGTTTGGTATCTACTTCTCAGAAGTCCAGTCCAACATGAAGGGACTCTGGCTGACAAAGTTCACAGACAGTTGCAAGATGAGAGCCATTATTAACTCCCCAAGTGATGCTGACATCCTACAGAAAGGCTTCACTGAGACCAACCACTTGTGTCAGAACCATGGCCTTAAACTCAATGCCAAAAAATGTGTCATCATCCCCTTTGGGAAAAACCCAGTTCCCATGAACTACCACATCAATGGTAGTCCACTGAACACAGAAGGCGTTATAAGAGATCTGGGAACACAGGTTGACAGCAACCTCTCTTTTGACCACCACACTGTCACTGTGGTCAGAAAGTCCCTCTATGTGGCACATCCCATTACTAAGGTTTTGCATCCAGGAAGAAAGAGGTCAATGTCTTCCCCTACTCTTCCCTCATTAGGCCAATCATTAAGTACAATGCCCCATTTGGCATGTACCTCACTAGAAACCTGCAACAACTGGAGAGGCCGCAAAAGTACCTCACAAAGAGGATCATAGGCCTTAAACACATGTCCTATATGGACAGACTCAAACCCTCAACTATTCTCTGTCTCATATCGCCTGCTTAGAGGCGATCTTGCTTGACTTATAAAGCCATGTCAGACCCAGGTCTGTTACAAATGCTACATCTAAAGAAATCCCAATCACTCCACACCACATGCTCCAGAGACCTCACCCTCATTACCACAATCAACAGAATGTGAAGAAGGGACAGGTTCATAACCCAGGGACTGCTCATGCTATGGAATAGACTTCCTATATATGTCAAACAGAACACCTCACTGGCCCTCTTCAAGTGAAATCTTGATGAGTGGATGGGAAATAGAAAATTCACCCCGGGGATCACTCTAGTGCCTCTACTCGACAGAGGCACTGGAAACTAAGGTTGGGTGGCACAATGCCAGGGTAATCCTATAGGATAGGCTTGTAAAGGCTCCAGGGCCATTAGCCTAGTACAACCTATGAACCTATGAACAGCTTGCAGTGAAATATTCCTATATTTTCATAATGATGAGTGATGAGAGTGGTCTGCAACTCTTTGTCCAGTGTTTTACAGTAAGTATTCTGTTCCCAGTGAAACCATTAATTTTGCATAGTGTGCCCGGATGTGATACACTTAATACATTTAAACACATTTAAACTTAGTGCTAGCATAGTATAGACCATAATCTGGGAGACTCACATTTATAATACAAAACATTGTATGTCTTCAGAATGTTGCTTTCAGTGCATTAATCACACGTCCTCTCATGCAATTTGGCAATTTCATGACTGAAAATTTCAAAACTGTAGTTAGTGCTGATATTTTATACACGTGTGTGTGTGTGTGTGTGTGTGTGTGTGTGTGTGTGTGTGTGTGTGTGTGTGTGTGTGTATATATAAAATTTGAAAGCTTGAAAGGACAGATTACCGAATGTGATTTTCATGAGACGACAACATTGACACCTTGATTTCCCCCACGCAATAGTTTTACCATGATAAGTAAACACTTACCCAAAATTGAACAGAAACCCACAGCAGTATGTAAAACCCACCTAGGTGGGGGGGCTATGCCTGCCACACACCCCCAACTATATATACCAACTATAAGAACCAGAAAGCCAAATGCAGACAAAGTAAATAAAATTTAAGCACCAGTCACCATGCTCCAGCAACAGTAAAACGATCCTTTATTTTCAAGTTACACACATAAATAGTACTGAAAAGTACTTTAAAACATGAAGACAGGCAAATAAATTGTATGTTATGTTAAGCGCTTTTCGTCCGGATTTTATCCAGACTTCTTCAGACAATCAGAATACATTCAAATTTCAGCTTAAATACCCTTGTCATGTAGTGTAGACCTATCAGGTCTATTCTATTGTAACACTACAAGTTTAAAGGTATATTTCCTTACCGCTCATTTGAGCGTAACCTAAAATTAGTATTGTCTTTATTACAATACTAAACTGGATATCGGCCTTGAACCACATACTGTTTCACTGAGTGCATTATTTGTCATCTAGTACTGTAGTCTATTTTTATTGTACTATGCAAGTTCAGTTAAGTCATATGTTTATTTTGTAATACTATGTTATGCAGTTAGTATTATTGTAAGGTTGATCCTACTATCCTGGACATACTCTATACGTCTAAACAGACTTTGACTCAGCAACCAGTCTACCTCTCCTATAATTGATGTCAAGTGTAGGTGGGTACATAAATAAAATACCCTATATCTAAATAGTATACAGTCAACATGGTATTAAACATCTACAGTTTGTCAATATTAATAAATATATACTGTACATACATAAAAAGTGTTAAAAAATATTCAGTATGATAAAAACCATACTACCAGTTCTTAAAAGTCCTTGAATAATCCTTCAAACTCATAAAATTTTTCTAAAGTTTAAATATAACATTCTTTAAAATTTTATGAAGTTTTTATGTGTTTTTTAAAAAAAAAACATGTTTTTAATAATGTTTTGAAAAATAGTGTCTGTAAATGATGTCTTTAAATGGTGTTCTTTAAATGCATCCCTCAGCGTCTATACAACAATATTTGTGTGTGTGTGTGTGTGTGTGTGTGTGTGTGTGTGTGTGTGTGTGTGTGTGTGTGTGTGTGTGTGTGTGTGTGTATGTGTGTGTGTGTATTCTCCTGGCAATGAAACAACTCTGCTATAACCTTCTCCCACTTTCTTCTAAGTAGGGAATAAGATGACATAGCTTTTCTTGCTTTAGCATTCTGATAACTATTTCACAAAACTCAGTTTTGGACTCCTTACTCTATTTTATGTAACATTCCTAGTTACAATTAGCAATATATCAACCTATTTTTAGACGTGACTTAAAACTAGTGAGACTTATGTGTCCCTGCAAACTTTTCTTTTGTTCATAGTTTCATAGGTTCATAGGAGGATACAAGACTAGCATCCCTAGAGGCTTTATAAGCCTAGCCATTTTAATCCCAGGTTGCCCCAATTGTCCTAGGTTAGATGGATGTACTTTACAGATCAGCATCAGCTACCCCTGTTCATGAGTGACATGGGTGCCACCCCTCAGTGCATTTGTGGTCACCCATCCATTTGTCCAGGTTGCGCTTGAATATGGTCATTGAGGAGGTCTGCTTCACATGAATTGGAAGTTCATTCCTGAGCAGCGTCAATGTCTGGGAGACATACCTATCTCTCCAACATGTTCTTTTAATGTAACTGGCAAGGTCGGGATCCCTAGAGTGAGTGACTCTAGTGCCATTTGATTTGCGGATGTGCAGAATTTCCATCAGGTCAGGTTCAGAGACTGCCCTGTAGGCCAAGCATAAGTCACCTCTCAGTAGCCTATATGATACAGAGTGCAGTGACAGGGCTTTCAATCTATCCATGTAGGCCATGGTTTGGAGTCCATGTATCATCTTAGCAATAAGTCTTTGTGGTCTCTCCAGTTGCTGCAGGTGCCTGGTAAGTGACATGCAGAAGAGAGCATTGTACTCTATTAATGGTCTGCTTATGGTTGAGTAAAGTGGGGTTTAGATCTGGATGCAATGTTTGAGCCAAATCTGTCAGCTGGCTGGTTGACAGTTTCCTCCGGATTAGTGAGAGTGGTACCATCTGCTAGTAATTTGGCACATAGCTGGACACTACCTTTTAGATTTGGGATGTAGTTAAAGAATGCCTTATGGTTGTCCTTGACTATAGAGGCTATTTTAACTTTGGTGCAGTGATTAGCATTGCTGCCTCACAGCAAGAGGTTCTCCGGTTCGATCTTCAGCTGGGGTGCCCTCTGTGCAGTGTCTGCATGTCCTCCCTGTGGTCGTGTGGGTTTCCTCCAGGTGCTCTGGTTTCCTCCCACATCCCAAAGACATGCTGTAGGTGGATTGGACACTCTAAATTGGCCCTAGGCATGAGTGTGTTCGTGTATGTGCCTTCTGTGGAAGGTTGGGCACCGGGCTGGCAACTCGACACCATAAAAACTCCACACTGCCAATCATGAGCAGACAGATGATCCGCTGTGGCGACCCCTAACCGGGAAAAGCCAAAAGAAGAAGAAGAAGAAGACAGCTTTAGAGAACTTTACAAGACCTCTGATTTGCTTGTTCAATCTGTGGAGGGAATTCATTCTCTGCAGAGGCAGTTGCTTCTTGTTCTTGGACATCAGTTTCTTCCTTTTGTTATAAAATCTGTTTATACTAGAAGTCCACCAAGGTGGCTTGTTTTTTTGGAAGGGCATGATTTCAATCCAGTCAAGTACAGCTGAGTCTATACAGTTGCTAAGATGATTATACAGGGCATTTGTGTATATTTCTTCACAGGAATCATTATTGCCTGTGATTGCAGGGGGTATAAAACTTTTTATACTATCACTTAGTAGGCTGTAGCTTGCTTTGGAAAAGTTCCTTAGTTTATTTTGTGCCTTTGGGGGAGTGGAGTCTAGTAGTTACTTTGAAAAAGACTGATTTGTGGTCCAACTATACCAGGGAGGGCATCACACAGGGACAGTGCAGTTACCACCCATGTTGATGAGTAATATGTCAAGGACATTAAAGCACCTTGTGGGGGTGCAGACTTTCTCTTCCAGAGCATTTGCATTGACAAAGTCCAAGAACCTCTGGGTGAACATATTCGAGCTTGTGTATGTTACCCATTCAATAGAGGGATAATTGACATCTCACATGACTAAGGCATTGGGTTGTATGGTGAGTGACTCTAGTAAGTCCAGATAGGCATTGTGCTTTTCTTGGTGCATGGAGAGGGACCTGTAGCACGAATTATGTGGTAGGGCATTTTGCCTATAGTTAATTGGGTATGGAGTTGTTCAATATACTTGTACTGTTTGTCCAATCTCGAGGTGTACTTGGCTTTACTGAAGATGGATACACCTCTACCTTTGGTTCTTTCATGCTCATTCTGAGGTCTGAATGTGTGGAAGGCATTGTAGTCTTGCCCATCTGGGGTGCTCCCCATGGCCTTGAACCATGTTTCAGTCACTGCACAGACATTAACATCTTTCAAGGTGAGGAGTGCTTCCAGGGAGCACAGTTTCATGTTTAGACTCCTAGCATTAAGCAGCAGAACCTTGAGTTTGTCTCAAGTGGATTTTGCTGTGTTGGAAATTTTGTGGTTTTGACATTGACTAAACAATGCACTATGGGGGAGACATGTAATGTTGCCAGTATCTGAAAGCCTAGGGGAGACAGGTGCAGACCATCTATGGCAAAGCAGCATGGCCTGTCGATAATGTCTTCCCAGGCTGACAAATACTAGATCCCTTTGAAATGACACCAGAAGCTAAGCCAATTGTTGAAGTCAATCATGTTTTGTTTATATTGTGGCATCATCCAGAGTGAAGGTAGGATGCTGCTTAGGGCTAGGGTCATACCTGCCTGGGACACTTAATCTGAAAATTCAATCATGTCTATCTTCATATAGTCCAAGGAGGTATGTCTCAAGTCATTCACCCCAACATGGACTATGACATAGTTATAACAGTACTTGTTGTTCAGTGACCTGAGTGCATTTCTGATCTGATGTATCCTGGCACCCAATAGGCAGCTGATTGTGCCCTTTTCCTTGTCAAGCCTGGTGAGAGAGACATCTGTGTGTCTCACTATGGATTTTCCTATGACCAGGACAGCAGGTTTTGAGGTGCTGTGCCTTAGGGCCTTATTTGGTGAGACACTGATATGTGTGTTGCTATGTGCAGTAATTTCTATACATGTTGAGGTGTGTGCAGATAATTTGTACTTGAGAGGTCTCTGATCTTTTGTTAGGCTTCTAGTGAGTACTTTCACATATGTGGGTTTATGTGTTGTGTCCTGAACTTGTGTGAGAGGTGATGTGCGTGAACTGACAACCTGTTTGATGTCTTGTTTTTTGTTACATAAGGGGATTGTTTCCAAATTGATAGCGTTATTACATCTCACACATATGGCATTTGTTTGTTTCAGGACTAAGTGGTCGTCAATACATGAGACAATTACTACATTGCCTCAGGATGCCCACGTGAATCAGGCTGGCTGGAGAAATGGTGGGAAAGTGACCATCCATAATGGCAAGTTTATACTGTAGTATTGTTGGGGAGTGGGTAAGTTAGATGAGTTTGTGATGTAGGAATAACAGAGGGGCTTATTCTGTTGACAGTTTAGGGTGAAGAGCTGTGGTGATGCTGCTCCATGTGTAGTTGAGTTGCCTACAGAGTAATAGGGGACTTGGAAGGCTTCTACTGACAGACATCTGGAGAAAATTTAGGTTTCCAGATGTTGACATCTATACAGGGAAGCATGAACCCCTGTGTGCAATGTGCAGCTATGTACAAATGTGAGGCTTAAATACAGGTAAAATTCAATAGTTTTAGGACAAACTACCAATGGGAAAGCACCAAATTGAGCCTTTCTCTAGCAATCCCCAACTCAGATGGAACCTGAGCTACACGCTTCTTCCACAAGCGTACAGGGAGGCTCTGTTAAATGTAAGATGGCTGATTTAGAGTGCAGTGATGCCAAACAGTCCAGATTCAACAAGTTTGAATCTAGCCTGTTCTATATAAGGCAGTAGTACAGAATTTCAAAGTGCAGAAAAAATGCAGACACAATCAGCAAAAATGAAGCAGCAATTCAAATAAATACAGTTAAAGTGCAATACAGGCTTTAAATATACTATATTTTCAATTGTTTGCAGTAGATGCCTTGGATTTCAGTTCAGATGCACACCAGATCTCTGGCTAGAGTCAGCAAACTTTGAGCAGCTCTGGTTAACTGAGAGCAAACCCTAACAAGCATGAGATGTAAATACAGGTGAAAATCAACAGTTTTAAGACAAACTATCAATTGGAAAGCCCCAAACTGAGCCTTTCTCCAACAGGCCCCAAAGCAGATGGAACCTGAGCTACACACTTCTGTCACAAGGGTGCAGGGAGGCCCTCTTAATGTAACATGGCTGGTTTATAGTACAGTGATACCAAACAGGGTTTACCTTCATGTGTGCATATTGCACAAGGGTGAACAGCAATTGTCCGAAAGGCCGTTTGCAAAGTTTGCAAATGCTGAACGGAAAAAGGTTTGAATGTGCAATGAGCGAATGCACATTGACATTTGCTCATTGCAGATTCAGCATTTTGGGGGAGATTGAACTATAGTGGGGATCTGAAAATGGTCCCTTTCCCCACTTTAGTGCGATCTTAGAGTTAGAATATTAAAGTATAGGGGGTGTGGAGGGCTTGCCCCTGACATGGGGGGGTGCAGGGGGGCTTGCCCCCCTGCTTTACACTTCATTACATTAATTTTTCAACATTTATGTTCGAAAATCAGCAAATCTGCTTTTCGATTTGCTGATTTTTGAACATGTAAAACTGTTGCTGTTTTGATTTTCATGGTTACGATTCACTCATGTGAGCAATCGCACCACTGTGATTCGGCGTTGTAAAGGTAAACCACCAAACAGTCTAGATTCAGCAGGTCTGAATGTATCCTATACTGTATAAGGCACTAGTATAGAATTTCAAAGTACAGAAAAAAATGCAGCCACAATCATCAAAAATGAAGCAGCGATTCAAATAAATGTAGTCAACAAAGTGCATTACAGGCTTTAAATATAATTATTTTTCAGTTGTTTGCAATAGATGCCTTGGATTTCAGTTCAGATGCACTCCAGATCTCTGGCTAAAGTCACCAAACCAGTGATGGACAGGGAAAATCAGTATCAAAAAGAGAGCTGTTATGTTAAACCTTAACCTTTCCCCCAGATTCAGCAAGCCCTGCATGGTGTGCAGGACTAGTGCAGGAGCTCCAGCAGGCAATATGTCTGCCGTGCGATCCAGGAATAAGCTGTTGGGATGTACACGAGCGCTCTTCCACTAGTCCTGCACGGACTCAGCCCTTATGTGCAAATTACTCCATTTGCAGGAGAAATTAATGCAAATGAGGTGAATGTGTGATCCAGGAAGCTGGAAGCCAGCCATGCAGGACTAGTGTAATCTGCAGAAATGTATTCCGCCAGTAACGGAGTACATTTCTGCAAACTACAAAACGGAGCCATGACAGCTCCAAATAAAGGGTGGATATTATGTAGAAAGCATGCCAATGGCCAAGTATAAGGCCATTGGCATAGAAAATTGTTGCAAAAATAAAAAAAAATCAATGTTTATTTTTTAGACGACCTCGGCTGTTTAAGTGTAGGGCAGTGGCGCACAAACAGGATCGGGCGAAAAATAAGAAAAAAAACTAAAATAAACATTTTAACCAAAATCACTATTTTTGCCATTATACTCAATGGCAGGCAGAAGACAACATGGCCAGTGAATAGTGGTTGCTAAGGGGGGAGGCTCAGTGTGGGACCTGTAAGTATGCATCAGCAGGCAATCCTATGCAAATGAGGGGAATGATACTGAATCCCAGATTTCCCCTGCAATCTAGTCAGCACCCAACAGTGTAAGAACAGGAGTAGCTTGGTGCAAGCCTAGGAGTTAGCTGACATCATGGGGGGGGGGGGTGTGAAGCATACTGTATGTGGATTGGAGACCTGTAACTTGGGTTTGCCCTTAGCTTAGCAGAGCTAAGCAAGGAGGTGTGTCTGAGGCTGCCTAGCACTCTTTACATTGCCTAAGCAGGTGTGCGCGCCACGCACCGGGTTTTAAAAGAAAGAAAAAAGTAAACCAGGAAATAGCAGCTGTGTGCACATTTGAGCACTGTGTTTGTGCAGCACGTCCCCAGGCTTAAACAGGAAGGCAATGGGAAGGGAAAAAAGCATCAGGAAGGTAATCAAGGAGAACTAGCATAGCTGGCAGGTGAAATGTATCAGATTTAAGCCAATTACACAGGCAGCAGCCCAGCCCAACCCAGAACACTACTATAAACTATGCAAACACCTTTCCCTCTGTTTTTTCCACATACTCTACACCACCAGTGTATACAAGTGGGGAACTTTTAACAAACAAAAACAACAAAATGATAGGGGCTGCAGCAGCTATCAGACATCAACATATGGAAGAGGCTGAGGGTGGTGAGGATGAAAATGCTGTCGACCAACCCACAGTGAGGAGATGGAGAAGGGTGTTCAGACCCAGGGTAACCTAGCAGGGGCTACATGAGCTGGATATAGTGGAGCTCTATAGGGTGGACAGGGACCTCCTACAGCAAATTGTTGAGCTGTGCCGGCCACGCCTGAGACACAGAACTAACAGAGGGGAGCCCATCCCAGTGGCCTAAGAATACTAGCCACAGGTACCTCCCAAAGCTCAACTGGGGATATCATGAGGATCTCACAGGCATCAGCATCCAGGGTATTCCACCAGTCCCTGGATACCATGTCAGCACATGCCGGTGAGCATATATATTTCCTCAACACCCGTGAGGTGTTGGTCAGCAATATGCATCTCTTCCACCAAATAGCAGAATACCCTGAGGTGGTGGGTGCTATAGACTGCACGCACATACACATCAAAGCACCACCCCAGTGAGTGGGGTAGGGTCTACATCAAACACAAGGGCTTCCCCACAATCAACTGCCAAGTCGTGTGTGCTGTCCAGGGCATTATAATGAATGTGTGTGCTGGCTGCCCTGGAAGCTATCACGATTGCCACAGCTGGCATCTGATGCAGTTGTACCAGAGATTTGCCAATGGGGCCATCACTTACAGTCACCTAGTGGGGGATGCTGATTACGCACTGGAGCCGTGGCTGATGACACCCATCAGAAATGCACACACACCTGAACAAGAACTCCATAATGAGACACACGCACAGACCATTATCATAATAGAGCATGTGTTTGGGATGCTCAAGTCATGGTTCCAGTGCCTGGACACATCTGGTGGAGCCTTGAAGTACTTACCAGTTACATGTACCCAAATTGTTATCATATGTTCTATGCTACACAATATGATCCTGCGGAAACAGCCGCAGCAGGAACAGCACGGGGCAGGGCCACACAGCCCCCCTCACCAATGCCAAGGCCTGCAGAGGCACAGAGTGACTCAGAGGAGGAATAAGCTGAGCCTGCCCCAGTAGGCAGATGGAGGCTTACCCAGTATGCCCTGGCCTTGGCAAAGAGGCAATGCATAGCACATACACTGACACAGTAGGGACCCAGGGAATGACACCTCTCTGTGACTCGCACATACAGTAAAAGGGAGGCCAAACATGACACTACCTGTGCTTAACCATGTATAGTGAGCATGCAAGGGAATTGGATGGCTGAATGGGATGCCAGCAGATAGTAGACACCTATAGTGGCAGCATGAGATCTGTAACAAATACTGGTGTCACCATAGTAGCCAGTACTACACATGGTGACAAAACCCACTGCCGGAAATGTGCTGGACCACATGTGTCCATATAGGCCACAGAGAGAGAGTAAGCTATTTTACTTCACATTAGGGGAAACACAATGAAGATGAATGGTAGACCTGATTTTGATAGCTGGTTCCTGGACAATACCAAATTTCTTCTTTTTGATTGTCTTGTGTGCTGTGTTTAGCAGATAAGTAGTTCATGCTTTTCTAAAATCAGGAGTAATACTTTGAGTTTAAAATCATTTAGGTAAAGAAATAAGAGCACTATCCCAAGCAGATGTTGCTTTCTGTGAAATATCCAATGTCAAATGGGATTCTCATTCCTTTACAGATTGAATTGCAAGATCAGGATAGAATTAGGGATGTTGGGGGATAGGTCCAGGGGAGAAGCAACCATTACAAATTTATGAAAATGGAAAGAGAGAGTGCTAGAAGGTGAGGAAAGCCTGTGGGAAGGGAAACTGGATTCATACCTGTCAGCTGATAGTTTCTGAAAGGTAATATAAGGTAGTGATCATTGGAGACTTGTACATTATTAAACTTATCACAAAAACAGCATGGCAGATCCTTAAAAGAAGGGTAATGAAGGTGACAGAAAATGGCAAATGCATCTAAATTGAGGTGGGAATGAAGAGAAGTCAACCTCAGTTCAAATACTATAGCTGAGGTCAGGCCACGGTCAGATGAAGAGCACTGCACATGGGTTTGCATTATGGGAAAGTATTTCAGCTTGATCCTCCCACATGTGTATAAAAATAAGAGGAGGATATGGAACAGAGTTTAACTTTGGGATGGATTCACTAACATCTGAAATGCAAACAGCAAGATATTAGATACTTACCTTGCATTATTACTATGAAGGGAACATGCTGGACTGCTTGGAAGTTAATTAGTAGCACTATAGGCATAAGCTGCTGTGAACATTATTCTAATATAATGAAAATTTTAGAGTTGCTAACAAAACCTGGAGAATCTAGCTGCTTAATGGGGAAGACAGGAAGAACGATTCCTTGCCATGCTTATATGATGGGATAAATGCTTGATGTTCATATACAAGTCCCTTACTGATGGAGGACTGTAACAGGTCAAAGTTCACTATTACTTTAAAGAGAAGGAGCAATTGTGGCTTGTATGGGGGTGGGTGATGGTATAAAGATGAGTAATCGAAATAAAGACTACTACAGATGTCTGCACAATAGGAAGCTACATACAAGAAATATAGGACAGTTCAGACTCTTGATAATTTTTAAATAGAGTTGTACAGAGTTTAGAGATATCTATTGGTGTTGGGCTGGAATATACATTTCAAATTTTTTTTTTCAATGCTTTTATTTTTGACAGGTCTTTAAGTCTGTAACTACTCTATAAGGGCAGAAGACTGACTGTCTACTTAAGTGCAGGTAAAACTGTTTGTGTTTTTTCCTCTCTTTTTCTCTCATCATCTTTACAGATCTATCTTAGAGGTTCTGACGAGAGTGAGAGTTAGATGAAATTAATCATTATAAGTTTCACCAAGCACATGAGACACAGCCTCACTCAAATAACTTGAATAGACTGAACCCGTTTATACTTTGGTGCACAGAAAAACTAACAGATCAACAGAACCCCTAGCTACAGTGGTGACATCTACTTCTTACTCATTTGGTATGTTTGGACTAAGGTTTATAACTTGATACAATGTCCAAACGTGTCTATATTATATAAGTGAATGCAATGAATTGAGAATGCTATATAATTGACCCACAATTCCTGAAAACCCAAAATTTGACCCACAATTCCTGAAAACCCAAAATGTCGAACACACAGATCAGAGATTTGTTTTCCCAGGGAAAAAAATCACTGAGCCGTAAAAAAAAAAAAAAAAAAAAAAAAAAAAAAAATCAAAACACAACATAAAGTAGGGGGCTTCACCCCCCCACACACTTAAATGTATCATCTCCGAGATCACACCACAGTGGAGGAAATGGCAAAGTCCCAAAAACGGCCCAGTGATTTTTCTCCCTAGGAAAAAAATCGCTGTTCCATACTTTAGGTATTTTGCCATTTTGCGTAATGACGTTCAACTAAATAGCATTCGCAGTTCATTACATTCATTAAAATAATAGGGACCCTGTCCAAACTGCTGTCTGCATGTTGGTTTGAAAATAGTTTCAGAAACTGTTGTACTTGACTGGTTTTGTAACACTGGTTCCTAGACTGATCGTAAAATGTAAACGGCATAATTATTAACCAATGTATTGTCATTTATCAGTTTACTCCTAGATCATCTTTAGAACAGCATGTTTTATAGAGGACTATGGATTAACTGGTAAACAAAATTAGGTAAGTAGTTACATTTCAAAACAGGAAAAGTCTTTTCTGGTAAGGGGTAGGCAGTTGGAGCTGTTTAATTACACCGCATCTTGCCACTTTCTGGATTATTGTAATATGTTTATCACAACTTCGCTGACAGAATTGCTCACAGGCTAATCTACATGTATTCTAATTTTATCAAATAACTTAAGCTGCAGGATAAAAAAAGAAACATTATCACCTTTAATTAAGGTACATATAGAAATATGATAATTTGGCTTTGACCTACATGAAGAGGACTGAGGAGGAAGTTCAATAAAAGATGAGCAACATCCATTCTAGCTCATTTAAGTTATACTTTATTGAAATATCACTTTTTCTCTGTACGAGTTATAGTTATGTTTTGATATGAGTAATAATTTATGGAAAAGGGACAGGACAGGAGAACAAACAATTAAATTATATTAGATTAATTTTGTCTTAGTGTGTACACTTCTCTATATCTGTTGATTTTCCTTTTAATCCTTATTGTAGTCTTCTGATGAGAATATAACAGTCAGTATAAGTGTTGAGGAAATATTTAATTATATCAAAATTGTGATGTCCTAGTTTATTGCTAATTCTTGCTGACATTGTGGGGACAGCACATATTTGCTAATCACCTTATGTCAAACCAGGTATGAAGGGGTGGGAAAATAGACAGCTAAAGGACTTCCAATTTAGAATGCTTTCCTAATCTACAAATGTAGGATGGGCAGGTCCAAAACACTTTGTGGGAATAGAAGGTCATTATACAAGTTGGGATGAAAAATGGCATCATGCAACATTGATGGATATGCACATCCTGTTACATGAATGTCACAGAACTGAGGAATGAGTAAGGTGACATTATTTTTCTCCTGGAAACAAATGTAAAAGTTGAAATTGGGTAAACTATTGCCTTGGGACTACACAGTGGGGGAATTTGGTCATAATCAGGGAAAATTAGCCAGCCTTATGGCATAGGTTATGGCCCAGATGACTTGGGTTCAATTACTGACTTTGGCATCTGAGGCACTGGCAGTGGACTGCCCATCCAGGACTGAAGACATGAATTTGGATGCTTTGTACTCATTCCATGGTGGAGGCTGGGGATGTACTGTAAGTATTGCCCTAAACAGGGAATATGTGAGGAGATATTGGCCAAGTTGTCATGGAGGTGGGACAATATGCTTACATGTGCCCTTTACATGTTCACGTCCTGGACATGAACAGGCATACACAGTGGAAGAGAAGCTGGGGCTTAAAGTGAAAGCACTCCTCAGCAGAAATATGAAGTTGCATCAGGATTATAATTCTCTCAGCTGCCCTAAACATGATTTCAAGTAAGTTCTGGAGAGAAAAAGGAGTGTCTGGTATATCTTTTGGATAAGGAGAGGCCCTGATGGCATCTGATGATCAGCTGTAAGGAGAAAAAGAAGCAATCAAGGAAATTAAGTGGAAGTAACTAAACTGCTAACATAGACCTCAAACTTAAAAAAAAAAAGTTCTTAAAACAAGTAAGAATGGCAGATGGCAGATAGATGATGTGGATAAAAAGTATAAGTTAGGGATGTGGAAGGCAAGTGTTATATTATCATGACAGAGATAACTAAGATTTTTGCATGACATTTGTTGAAGAATACAAACAGATATGTTGGGAAACTATACAAAAATTAGTTGCTAGAGATTATCAATTATATAAATTAAACAGGCTGTTTAGGGAAAAATAAAAACACTGAAAATGGAATACGTTGTGGGTGCACTATGTGAGCAGGGGGTGGGAAAACATTTGCAGGGAGAACTCCCAGAGACTGCATTACTTATGCCAATATATTGGATAAGGTTCTGGGACAGGTCGCATTAAAGCACAAATTATATGTGGCCATCTGTTGATTATTAGTACTTCTTGTAGTGGGCTCTTCCATGATGCATGTGCTATCATGGCAAATGACTCTGTCAAGAAACTGGCGGATCTGCAAGTCTGTTTCATTTTAAAGAACAAACAGCATTCATAAACTGCATTTTTTGTGTCAGTGACAGACAACAATGTTTATTATTATCATGAAATCAGGGAATTTAACAGTAATGTAATTCTGGCCATGACAGGTAGCTAATTAGATGTAGATAAAAATACGTAGTGATATTATCCATTGCAGGAAAGGGATACAAAGTGACCATTTATTTTCTCTGCCAGATTATGGCGATTAGGTATTACTGGGTGAATTTTTGGGCCACATCTGTCTATTGTATTGTTGACTTGGCAATATGACGTTATGTTCAATAGCAAGACATGCATCCTTGGTTAATAAGATGGTCACTTTATCTGCATATTTCAGTTGGTTTAAGACTCTTCCCACTATCTGTTCTGTGCATGTTTGTGATAAAAAAGTGCTAGATCCATGAATACATCTAGGTACTTTTGTTTTTCAGCCTAAGTCCAACCGCTCTAGGTTTCTAAAGTACAGTTTGAGGGAGACTAGAATGTATTTGTGAGTTTCCAAAAATGATTGTTGCAGACATGTAGGAAAAAATAACCAAGCTAGCAGTCAGTTCCAAACAAAAGAAAATGCATTTTAGTAGTTGATTCTTTGATGTTATAGCAGAGGAAGACGTCCTCTATAAAATGATATCATCTGCCTATAATGTGAGATTGAACTTTACAGTGTCAATACAGCACCTCGTTAATAGAAATGAAAATAGGATATTTTTAAGGACTGAGCCTTTAACGACCTCCTCTTAAACATACCTGTTGAAACTAACTGAGGCCAGAATTATAGGGTGAAAACCATTATAGCACTGTTTTACAAAGCCCAGGAGATCCTGAAGTTAAAGCACAAGCCTTCAATAATAACAGTTTTTTTTGCATATTTGAATATATCTCATTGGTCACAGTGCACATGGCCATTATTCTTTGAAATCCAGTCTTAAACCAATGCTTTTGTGCGGAAAGAATTCAGTATTCATATGCATATATTCAGAGTTATGTATAAAGTATCCAAGGTAGATTTGGAAATTTGTTATAACTCATACTAAATTCCAAGAATTATATGACTACCATCACCTTAATCTCATCTTTACAGAGGCTGTTTTCTAGTAGTACTTCATCATATCATATTAGTGCATAGGATATCAGGCTAACAAATGAAGAAAACACACAGAAGGCAGGGCTAAGCATTGCATCTTACCACTATCTCCCTTACCTTGAATGAAGTGTTAGTTTTCACCACTATGTGCATCATATTCTTGCCCCTGATTTAAACCTAAGTCACTTTAGACTCAGCTCAAAAAAGTTCACTTTTCTGAAAATCAGTCCACAAGACACTTATTGAAAACAAACAAGATCCATCCTTGATTCCCATAAATCTGATGCTGAAAAAAATGAGTATATATACTTTTACTGGGTGGTTTTCTAGCAGAATATCCCCTCTCATTTGACAAATATGGTCCTTTGTACTACAGATGGTATACCATATAGAATCCCTTATTCATGCCCCTTGTCATATTTTGAGGTTACAACTGAAGGTCAATGTCAGTCTTCTTAGCTAATGTGACTATAAAACTTGGTATACTGGAACAGTCTCTGATTATTACACAACATTAATCTTATTTGATTGTCCATTTAGAGCTAAGCCTACATCCAAAGTAGTGGCATAATATGAAAATGTGAGGTCACACTTGAGTTTAGCGGTAAATATGATTTTTTTTTTTTGTTAAATGGATATTTATGTGTTATTACCATTACATAAAAAATGTTTCAAGATTCTTTCCACACAGTCACACAGTTTCATCTGTTAACTGTAGGTTTTTTTTTTGTTTGTTTTTTTGTTTTCTATATACCATGGCTGCTTTCAGGAGCTGGTAAAACACATTAAAGCAGTCTACAGCAGAAAGTTTGGTTGAATTAAAAATATGAGCCAATTACTACAATAGGAACTGTGTACTATATAATCTGGCTGGATTTGGAATGTGCTGATTATATTTAAGAGGAAATATTTAGCATTTTGTATCTCATAATTGCATCTGTTACTGAATGGTAAAGTTTGGCACATGACTACTAAAAGACATTCATACTGCCATAGGTTGTCAAGTAATCAAAAGTGAGGAATTTTCTTCAGTTTTGAGCCAACAGCCTCAAACCGTTGCACACTCATGTCTGCTTTCATGTATTCTATTTCTGGGCAGTGCTTCAGCTGATATGAAATTAATCTTTTAAAATAATAATCTAAATAAATGCAGCAAAAGCCTTTAAATTTCCTTCAAATTGTGACATTATTATAATGTAAGTGTTGGTAGATTCCGAGAGGGTGTCTCCCCAAAAAATTACCAATATTTCATCTCAACAATGCGGCATAATATTCTCATCAAAAGATTGCAAATGCATATGAGTCAAAATTATTATGTTATGCTGAGTGCCAAGTTTTTCTTTCTATGCAAGAAAATGTATTCACCCTATAAACACCCACCATTACCTATTATAATCACCTACAAGCAGTGCTGTGCTATTTACTTATAAAAGTAATAATTTACTATTACTAGTTAATGTTAAGTGAAAGTAATATATTACTATTACTTATAACTTCTTTAAAAAGTAATATATTACTATTACTAGTTACTAACTAAAGTAATGCATTACTTTTACATAAGTGTAGTTTATCAATTATAATATTGAGATTTACTCACACAAGTAAGCACATGCATATAGGTGTATTATTGAAGTTGTATACACAATGTTACAGTGATGATGAATGGCATTTAACAGATGAAAAACTCTAGCAGATTACTCATTACAGCTGGGTAGTACAATGGTGCAGTGGGTTAGTACTATCAGCTCACAGCAACAGGGTCTCTGGTTTGATTCTTGTCTGTGGTGCCTTCTGTGCAGAATGTACATGTTTTACTTGTTTTGTATATTCAAATAAGATGATGAGACTTGGGTGTTTGTTTAAGATGTTTATTACACACGAACATATCAGGATGGATGACTGGAACATAAAACTTAAACAAACTAGCTAACTAACTGCTACACACATACATGCTTTCACTCTGCCTGCTTATACAAAATTTTAGGCAAGCAAACAAAAAGAACTACAGCAAATTGTGTCCGATATTACTATGTCAAAATAAGAAAACCAACAGCAGAAGCGTTTTACTAGTTTAATAAAACAAGAAAACAGTACAAAGCTTTTGGGTTTCCCCTCCGTCAGTGTATATAACTATATTTTATAAAAATCCACTCTTAAATACAAACATATGGCACAGCCAACAAATCACAAATAAAAAAACAATTAAATAATTAATTAATGTAACATCATCTGTTTCTTTTGTAAAATCGGTTTTAGGCTTACTGCCCCATTAAGACCCAAAAGTTTCTCTGCACTCGACTCTGGAATCCATTTAAGTTCAACATTGTCTAACGTATTATTGATATCCTCTCCCCTTATATTCTTTTGTAGCACTTTAATCACCCTAAATTAAATGTATGTGTATTACCCTTATCTATAATGTGCTTAGCTAAGGCATACATGTCTACATTCCTTCTAATTGCAGACTTATGTTCTATGATATGCTCTTTCATCATTCTTGAACACTTTCCTACATAGAATGGCCAAATATACTATACATGCTGTAAAACAATAGGCCAAACCATCAAAACTTTATTTTCTATTACTAATAGGGTGTATAAAGGTGGGGTCATTTATTATATCTTTACAAGTACAGGCAAGGCAGGGGAAGGTACCCTTTTTAAGGGATTTCTTCTGTCTATTTACTAACAATTCCTTATAGCATAATCTGTTTTTAAGGTTCTTCTCATTTCTATAAGCAAAGGTGGGAAATTCATTCACAATGTCTTTAATTTTTGGTAAGGTTAGCAATACACTCCAATGTTTCCTAATAATTTTCTCTATTTCCCGAGATCTGTTATTATAAGATACATATCTTAATTTGTTCAAGGTTGTATTTTTATCAATTTCTGTGAAGTCAGCCCTTTGTTCACTATTTGAACTAAAGTAAGGAGCTGTCTTGTGGTGTCTTTCCCTTATTACCTCATCCATTATTTTCGGTATCATATTTGGTGCATATCCCCTCTCCTGGAATTCTCGGGCCATCTTGTAGCCTACTAGTTTCATTATCAGTATTCAACCTGCTTACCCTACAGAACTGGCTCTTCACACTTCCTTTACAAATAAAGGGGGCATGCATGCTGGTTTTATATGTATATCTATTAGCATGAACTTCCTTCTTACGTACACTTGTTTTAATATCACCATCTTTTTTCTCTAACTTTATATCCGAATAGGTAATCTTGTCTAAAGATCATTTCATTGTAAGACATAAAATGTTTGTGCTACTATTCAGATAATTCACATAATCTCTCAAACCTACTTCATCCCCTTTCCAAAGTAGAAAACAGTTGTCTACAAAACATTTCTAAAAGAGAACATTTGAATTAACATATCCCACATCATTAGAAATATACTTCCGTTCCCAATGACTCAAGACCAAATTGGCATATGTGTTAGCCATGGGTGTACATATGGCCACCCCTGATATTTATAACTGTGGCTTTTCATTGAACAAGAAAATGTTATTAGTTGGAATGATTTCAATGATATGACAAATGTTCTCTATTTTACTGTTTGACATATCATGTTTCCAAATTTAAAAACTCACGCACCTCTTCTATTCCATATGAAGTTGGGATTACTGTGAACAATGAATTAATATCTAAAGAGGCAAACAGAAAATTCGTACATTGATATTCATTAAACCAAGTAGCTAACTGAATTACTTACTTAAAACATTTTGTACATAAATAGAAAGTGGTTCAGTTATCCAGCCCCTCCCTGAGACTACAGATCTCATAGGGGGGATGGTTAAAGACTTAAGTATTTTAGGAAGTCCATAGATAAATGGTATTATAGGACAGGTCACAGTAAAGAAATTAAACAATTCCAAGGAAATCTCATTTTCAACTTGCATATCATAAATCGCTATATTTATATTAGAAATACATTTCCTCACCTCATTAAAATCAATATTAGAAATAGTTTTATCATCACTTAAAAATTTTGCATACGTTCCATATATTCATTCCTATTAAATAGGACAATCGCCCCTCCCTTGTCAGCTTGTTTAATAATTAAATTATATTCAGACTCCAACCTCTTCAGAGCTGACTACTCATTTACAGATAAATTAAAAAATTCCGTGGTCTGTTATTATACATTTCCCTGATCTCTCTTTCACATAGGTCATGAAATGCTGTAACAATGGATACACTATAGGGAATAAATGTACTCACTCTTTTACATGTTCTAACATACTCTACATCTGCATGTTTAAATAACAATTTCAGATTTAAATTCCTAGTAAAAAGTTTCATATCAATCAATGCGTCAGATACGCTGTTACCCCCACTCTGCCATGCCATATAAGTGTCAAACACACACTAAGTACATTTAATTATATTCAACTGTACAACAGACTCCTTTAAAAGACTGTACTGCACAGACTGCCAACACTTTAGATACTTTGAATAGCTTTAGATAATGCAAAAAAGTAGTACATTGTGAAAAAATACAGTTGTTTTCTCTTTTTCATACATTTTATTTGATTCCGATATTGTTTCAAATGTTTTCGTAATTATTTCAAGTACTTTTTTTTCAATTTGTCACAATTCTGAACATTTTGTTTATTCAGTAATTGGTTTGGAATGCTTTGCTTTGTATTCATTGAGGGAAAAATCATTTAAATGAGGTTAAGAACCTGGAAATATTTTCTGACCTGTTTATGAGTCGTTTGCGAGGCGTTTAAGCCACTCTTGTATATTCCTCCCTTTCTTACTTTACACCTTATGATTTTATGAAGTTTTGACTTTGGATCCCATTCTGACACCATGTCACTCATCTTGTGTATTCAAATTAGACGATGAGGCTTGGGTGTTCTTTTAAGATATTTATTACACACAAACACATCAGGATGGATGACTGGAACATAAAACCTACGCAAACTAAATAACTGACTGACTGCTACACACATACATGCTTTCGTTCCAGTTGCTTACACAAAATGGCACTCTGCATGCACATGCTCAGTACATTTTATGCATGTGCCCATGAGCTACAGTGGCTTTAAAGGTACAATAAACAAACTATGATCTACACTCCCTGTATTCGAGTGGGTTTCCTCAGGGTGTTTAGGTTTCCTCCCACATTCCCAAGACATGCTGCAGGTAGATTAGCCATTCTAAATTGGCCTTAGGTGTGAATGTGTGCATGTGTGTGCCTTCTGAAGAAATTTGGGAGCTGGGCTGGTAACTTGACAATGTAAAACTCCAGTGCCATTTGTTCTGCAAACTGATGATCCACCGTAGTGATCCCTAACGGGCATAGCCGAAAGGAGAAGAAGAAGACTAGTATTTATAGCTAGAGAGTCACAGATAATAATTAAACCAAACCAGCCAGCAGCACAAGAATTATAAAAATCTATCATATTTTGTCTATTTTCAGCAACTAAAGATTGAAACCCAAAAAGAATTTTAAATAGAACATAACAAAAAGTTGTCAAGACAAACGTTGGTCAATCATAGACAGGTTGGGACATCGAGTGTTCAACTCATGAGTGATGAGTTCGATTCCAGTTGATGGTGGTAACTGCAAGGTAAGGATATGATCTCTAGCAGGCTAGAACCATTCCAGTGTTATGAGATGTTTTAGTGGGTAAGAGTCCCACAGTACCAGGGCAGGGATGGAGTCTGATCATCATTAGCTTTCATCTCCTTGCAGTGCTAAAAAATTAAGTAAATTTTGATCCAGACTAATTCTAATGATCTATTATGAATGCTACGTGCTATGAGTTGTGCCAGCATTATGTTGTAATTTTTCATCCAAATTGCCCCTTCAAAGTGTCTATTACCTCCTAACATCTAATTACTATCCATAGTATATAGGGACCCAGAAAGTTTTCCATCACTCTTTAGAAGACTTTATTGACCACAGTGAGAATCACTGGTTTAAAAAAATGTAACTCAAAAGTAACTCACATTTAAGTTACCAGTTACTAAAAAAAAGTACTATATTACTATTACTAGTTATTATTTTGAAAAGGTAGCTAGTTATATTACTAGTTACTAGAAATTGTAATATATTACAGTAATATATTACATATTGTAATATATTACTCCCATCGCTACCTGCAAGAGTGACATTTCCTACAATAAAGGCAAATGCTTGTCTGTTGCACAAAAGATGAAATATTTACCCTTCTCCTTTCATCTGCAAATTTGGAAAAATATATATCATTTTTTGAAATACAATGCTTAAATTGGCTCAATATGAGTACTTGTTTTTTTTTTAAAAAGATACAACTGCCAGACATCATTTTTATGCCACAAACTTTCCATAGTCTTCCTGTTTCTCTATTTCAGGAAAATAGGGCAACAAAGTAATTTTACTTTTTAATAAGGTGGAGGTGGGATTACATCAAGGATCAGCTCTGAGCCCTTTTTTATTTGCAATGGTGATGGACAGGTTGACAGACGAGATCAGACAGGAGTCCCCGTGGACTATGATGTTTGCAGATGACATTATGATCTGTAGTGAGAGTAGAGAGCAGATTGAGGAGACCCTGGAGAGGTGGAGATATGCTCTAGAGAGAAGAGGAATGAAGGTCAGCAGTACTAAGACAGAATATATGTGTGTGAATGACAGGGAGGATAGAGGAATGGTGAGGATGCATGGAGTAAAGTTGATGAAGGTGGATGAGTTTAAATACTTGGGATCAACAGTTCAGTGTAATGGTGAGTGTAGAAGAGAGGTGAAGAAGAGAGTACAGGCAGGATGGAGTGGGTGGAGAAGAGTGTCAGGAGTGATTTGTGACAGACGAGTACCAGTAAGAGTGAAAGGGAAGATGTACAAGAGGGTAGTGAGACCAGCTATGTTATATGGGTTGGAGACAGTGGCATTGAAAAAAGGCAGGAGTCAGAGCTGGACGTGGCAGAGTTAAAGATGTTAAGATGTGCACTGAGTATGATGAGGGTGGACACAATTAGGAATAAGTATATTAGAGGGTCAGTCCAGGTTGGACGGTTTGGAGACAAAGTCAGAGAGGCGAGATTACGTTGGTTTGGACATGTGCTGAAGAGGGATGCAGAGTATATTGGGAAAAAGATGCTAAGGATGAAGCCACCAGGTAACAGGAAAAGAGGGAGGCCTAAGATAAGGTTTATGGATGTGGTGAGAGAGGACATGCAGGTGTTTGGTGTGACAGAGCAAGATGCAGAGGACAGGAAGAAATGGAAACAGATGATCCGCTGTGGCGACCCCTAATGGGAGCAGCCGAAAGAAAAAGAAGAAGAAGAATCTAGTGATAAACATAGTCTGAGTCATACTGTGTCACATATCTAAGGGAAACAGTGTCCAGACCATCCCTAAATCTGCACCTCTTAACCTCAGCTGGGCTACATGAGCACAGTTTAAATTACCGTACTACACTTTGCCATATTCGCCCATCAGAGCAGCGTGACAGAGCATTTCTTTTTTTACTTTGTTAACCATTTTATTTATTTATTCCCAGCTAGTGACTTGTACTTCTGTATTCAGTGCTTAGACTCCATTCCTAATATTGTTTCATTATTTTTGCCCCAAGACTGAAAGCTAACAGTCTTTTCATAAGATAGTTACGTATTCAGTGGTCTGTAATACTCCAAAGTACATCTGGTATGTGTTATTGGACAGCAGGGTACAGTAAGCTCATCCTGAGCAAAGACAAGGAACAAAGAAAAGCAGTACAAAGCTTTTATCCTCTACTAGGAAAATATTAAGTTATGTAAGCAATGTTCACATTTACAGATCCATTATGTTGTTTCCTTTTGTTCTACACACAAATGTAACCAAGTAAGAATATGAGGCTAGAGGTGGGACAGGGGAATTATTGCCAGTTATTTATTTTGGAAGAAATTAGTGAATGAACATGGCATCAGTAACCTATAGTGCATATTCTCATTAACCTCATGCTTCCATATGCATGCATCCAGATGACTGGGTAAGGAGAAATGAGTATACGATCAGCTTCTCCTATTGCAGACCCAATAACAGGAAGCTTGATTTGTAAAATTAATATCACTAGTATGCAATATGCTATAAAACCATGAGACTGCATTTTAACTTTCTGAAGTTTACAGCCATAGCAGAATAAGAGCAACTTGTCAGCAAGAATCAGATCATAACTACAATGGACCTACAAATAATTTCAAGTGTTAGAATCAAAGATTGATTTGCCATATATGTGGGTGTTTATTATACAGGTGAATATAATTATTTCTTATTTCTATCCTGAAGAGTATGATTTAAATAACTTGCAATTATAGTAGCAATAAGAGAAATGCCTTCTTTTTACTGAGCCACAGTCATATATAAGGAATGATGTTCTTTAGGATGTGCTGCATCACAGGATTTCACTTTGATCTGGAGTGCTGTGAGTCATGAGACAAACCCCTGGATTTACTAATCTTCCATGAAGGACTAGTCTACTCCTGCATGGAAGTGGCTATTAAGGAGGAGAACGGCAGCACGCCATGCATATTAATGAAGGCACGCTGCCTGAACCCCTAGTCCTACACGGAGCATGTATGAGTGCAGGGGGCGTGTCTGAGAGCAGAGCCCTCACAATAAACATGCCCCTGCAAAGTAGAACAGCAGAAAGTGTACATATATGAGTGAGACCACTCATAGGTGTCCACATATCCCCACCAACAGTCCCCCATGTGTACAACAGCAACAGGACATAAAAATAAAAAGAAGTAGCCCCCTTATTCATTTTTAAAACTCCGAGTACAGCTAACCGTAAGTGCGCGGGTGTGCCCATCGCTTAGCTATGGTTAAAGCAGCTGAAAAGGCTGAAGAGGATAAAAAGGAAGATGTATGCAAATGAAGCAACACAGCAATAGTGTAGTGTTAGAGCATCTGCCTAATGAGCAAGCATTCCTGGTTCGAGTCCCACTGCAGCACATACCATTTTCCATGTGAAACGTGTATACGAACATTTATTTACATTTTATTGCTGTGCAACCTACTGAATAACATTTAAATGTGAAATGGAGTACTGCATTAAATGCACATGTGAAGAGTCAGTACCATAATGAAGAAGTCAGCAGTAAGCAGGCGTAAGCACAGATGAGCAGTAGTAAGCATATGTGAGCAGCAGTAAGCATGTGCAAGTGCATTTGCATGGGGTCAAGCACCGCTGACACAGATTAAGCAAAGGAGAAGGTAACTGGATTTAAGACACTGTGACTGGAAGCCATCAGTGATTATCTCTGTGCAAACCCGCTTACAACCGCTTGAAAGTGCCTTAAGCACACCATATCCAACAGCCAGTGTTCTGTCCAGCAATAAAGCAAACAGCTTCTGCAAGGCTGGAACCCAGGACCATGCACACCATACATGAAACAATCTATTACTAAGCCATGCCAGATATGCAGAAATCGTATGTTGTCAGAAACATAACCCCAGCCCAGTCAGGCAACAGTACAGAGAAACCAAGAAAAAAATGATCCTCTTTCGCCTGGCTGTATTGGTGCTTGAGTAAGAATAGTCCAAAAAGACAGCAATCCAAACAACAATTTAAAAAATCACAATGAAACATTTTAATTTATACAAAAGTACATAAAAAAAATAATTGTGTTAGTTAATATTTTAAAGTATTTTTAACATTTTTTTTATGTACTTTTGTATAAATTAAAATGTTTAATTGTGATTTTTTTAAATTCTACCACATGTAATGATCAAAGTGATTTTATTGGTTGAATTTTATTTTTAAATGGGGGGCTTTTTGGCAAAACAATTGGTTCTGATGAAGTCCAGGCTTCCTGGAAGAAAGTGTTTGACCGTATTTTTTGAATAAACTTGTGGCAACTGTCGTTTGGATTGTTGTCTTTTTGGACTATTCTTACTCAAGCACCAATACAGCCAGGTGAAAGAGGATTATTTTTTCTTGGTTTCTTTGTGCCTTTTTTTACACCGTTGGTAATAACAGTACAGAGAAAGTATACCAACAGCTAGATGGACGTGTGTGTGCAAATATATCACTAGCTAAACAGATACAACATATCTATAGATGTAGTCACATATATATTCATATATATAAATATCCAGAGATATATACATATATATACAAATATATGAACAGATATAGATGCAAATGCTGACAACTAAACATATATATGTCAACATCTATATGTCCACATATGCACATCATGTGACATATGTATGCAGATGTATGTCTCCATAGGTATATTCCAACATAGTTAGAAATATGTAAGCAAATAAATATACCCACAGAGGTATATATGATCAGACATATGTAGATACCAATGGCAGATGAACAGAAACATATATATCCACATGCACCGTCAATGGGCCTGAGAGGCCTCAAACAATATACGTCACGTACAAATTTGCATACCTCCCCGCCCAGACAAACACGTCCGCCCTGCAAGATTCTACCAAGCTCATAGAATTGTACGTCTGTCATAGAACTAGGGAATTAAATTAGCCCTCTGTCATGTGTCACACGTTGACATCACATAGCCCTGTCCCCCACCCACTAGGTGGGCCGAGCAGTACAGGCCCATCCAATCCAGGCCATCCCCAACCCATACATGCATAACCCACAGTTCGGCTTCCACCCACCTGCAGCACACACGCAGCCACCATCCCTACCCTGGTTACCAGCCTGTAGCTACTACACCATCACACATTGCCCCCCCACCCCCCTTGAGACTCATCCCGGCTGATGTTCTGACCCAAGTGCCCTAGGTGTGGCACACGCCATAGACCATGCACATAGCCAGGGGTACCTATGTAACCCTGGGTGTAGACAAAGGTAGAATACCCAATGTATGGGTTGTCCTACATGGGACAAATGTATTCCTGGTTCTAACAATAGATGTCACAGGTGACTCTGTGTACACTAACGGATTCAGTCGTAGGTATCGCAAAGCATACGTGGCACACAAGATTGGCCAGTATGCACACGAAACACAATATCCAGCAATACCATTCAGCATTACAGGATATGTAGCTAAATATTTAGAGGTATATGTGTTTGTATAAATACCCATAACTATATAGATATATACCTCCCTTCTCTGTAGTACAAATATATACATACATAGACATATAAATAATTACACACATATACATATATACATATGCAGACACCCACACATCCACATGTCGTTATATATATATATATATATATATATATATATATATATATATATATATATATATATATATATATATATATATATTATTTATTTATATAAATATATATATATATATATATATATATATATATATGTGTGTGTGTGTGTGTGTGTATAGATATACACAGATATATAGTTATAATAAGATACAGCACGAAAGAATGACATATGTTCACAGGCCATGCCAATGGAGGTGAGGGGCCAAAGCAACAAACGTGTAACACATAGCATGACCCCCCCCCCCAGCTGGACAGGGGAGACATACAAACAAACCCACAAATAATGTAAACAGTCCACTGCTCCCCAGACCACAGGCAGGATACAACCGGGGGGGGGGCACAGTGGACCCGAGAAGTCTAATCTTGGAACAGAGACAGGAGCGTCCCTTGTGGGACATCCCAAAAATTGTCTTGTGATAGGAGGAAGCCCGTGCAATGACCTATCAAGGCGGGGCGTGTACATACCCGGACTACAAGGGTGGGAAAGCATGATGACCTATGGGTCGAGACAACGTATGAGATGGGCCCTGTGAAGTGGAGAGTGGGCAGTGTGTAGTGGTGTGTTTAGACCCAACCTGCACCTAGAGTAAGGATGAGTGCTGTAGAGGAGGTGCAGGTGGGGGAACTATGGGTGTGTAATTATGGGTCTAGGCATGCAGGTGTTTGCTGGAGTGGGTCTATTCGGACCACCCCAGGGATGTAAGCAATAATGTTCATTGGGCGGAGCTGCCACACAACGAGCAGCCACTCCCACTATGAGTCCCACTGCAGCACAGTCTAATTTACATGTCAAAGAACAGTATAACCAGATGTAGATGTAAATATGTAAAGGTATATGTGTGTATATATACCCATAACTACATGCAGATATACCTCTCTCTCTCTGTAGTACAAATGTATACATACATAGACAGACATATATATAAATACCCACATATAGATATATACATATGCAGACACCCATTCATCCATATGTCATTATATATATATATATATATCTATATACATGTAGATATATATGTGTGTGTGTAAATATACACACACACATATATATATATATATATATAAAACTAGGATATGATACAGCAGTTGAGAATTACATATGTTCACAGGCTGTGCCAATGAGGGTGAGGGTCCAATCAACAAACGTGTAACACGTAGCATCAACCCACCCCCCCAGCTAGACAGGTGAAACATACAAACACACAATAAAAGTATACAAACCACTGGTACCCAGACTACAGGTAGGATACAACCAGTGGGAGAGACCCACCAAGTCAAATCTTGAAACAAAGACAAGAATGTCCCTTGTGGGACAACCCAAAAATTCTATGCATATTTGGGTTTCCTGCCATTACACAGATGTCTAATGGCAGGGCACGCATGTTCTCGGACTACAAGGTTGGGGAAACCTGATGACCCATGTGGCGAGACAACATACGTGATGGGTCCCGAGAAGTGGGGAGTGGGTAGTGTGTACTGGTGTGGCCAGACCCTACCTGCACCCGGAGTAAGGAAGACTGCCGAAGAGGAGGTGCGGGTGGAGAACTATGGGTATGTAATTATGGGCTTAGGCGTGAAGGTGTTGGCTGGAGCGGTTCTATGTGGACCGCCCCAGGGATGTAAGCAATAGTGTACATTGGCAGACCCGACACCTAACGAGCAGCCACTCTCACTACGAGTCCCACTGCAGCACAGTCTATTTTGCATGGCAAAGAACGGTATAACCAGATGTTGATGTAAATATGTAGAGGTATGTGTGTGTATATACCCATAACTACATGTAGATATACCTCTCCCTCTCTGTAGTACAAATGTATACATACATAGACAGACATATATATAAATACCCAGATATAGATATATACATATGCAGACACCCATACATCCATATGTCGCTAGATATATATACAGCAATATATATTTATATATGTATGCATACATATACAGATATATATCTATATATATATATATATATATATATATATATATATATATATATAGATAGATATATATATATAGATATATATATATATTTATATGTAAATATACACATATATATAGCTAGGATATGATACGGCAGTTAAGAATTCCATATGTTCACAGGTTGTGCCAATGGGGGTGAGGGTCCAAACAGCAAACTTGTAACAAGTAGCATCAACCGCCCCTCCCAGCTAGACAAGTGAAACATACAAATGCACTATAAAAGTAAACAGACCACTGCTTCCCAGACTACAGGCAGGATACTACCAGTGGGAGAGACCCACCAAGTCTAATCTTGAAACAAAGACAAGAATGTCCCTTGTGGGACAACCCAAAACTTCAAAGCTTTTTAAGTTTCCAACCATTACATGGATGTCGAATGGCAGGGCACGAATGTTCTAGGACTTCAAGATTGGGGAAGCCTGATGATCTATGGAGCGAAACAACATACTTGATGGGTCCCGAGTAGTGGGGTGTGGGTAGTGTGTACTGGAGTGGGCAGTCCCAACCTGCACCCGGAGTAAGGAATAGTGCCGAAGAGGAGGTGCGGGTGGAGAGCTATGAGTATGTAAATATGGGCCTAGGCATGCAGGTGTTGGCTGGAGCGGTTCTATGTGGACCGCCCAGGGATGTAAGCAATAGTGTACATTGGGCAGACCCAACACCTAACAAACAGCCACGCCCGGTACGAGTCCCACAGCAGCAATGTCTAGTTTACAGGGCAATGGGTGGAATAACCAGATGTGCTGTTGCAAACCCACTAAATGACACCAAAGAACACATGGTCGCAACACCCCACTGTAGGCATGTAAGCCGAACTAATTGGCATCACAAGGTATTATTGCTGTCTCCACCCCCACCCAGGGGTGTGAGTGTCCAGACCTACACCAAATGCAGGGTATATACAGAGTTGTCGTTGTAGAAGAAATGGCCAGCTGTGGACCTTCCCATCAGCCGTCCTGCACATCCCTGGACATGTCCCCTACTATCAGCCCCTCTGTGTGGCCCAATAACACCACTTACCTATCGTCCCCTGTTGCATTCATAGTAATGTTCACAGTCACAAGTAGGTGACGCCCTCCAAATAACTATATTGGCAGAATCTGGAACACCCAACCCAGGTGTATTAACACAGCTGTCCCAGACTACACATGTAAATAACACATGAAGGGAAAACCCAAGCACACATGGATCACCACCTGGCGAAGTCCACCACCCCCCAACACTCCATTCCCCTACACCAACTACTGACACTGACACCTCCTATCCTGTCTCATATATATATCCCAACACCCTGCAAACTTGCACTACTGCTCCCCCACCAATCAGTCGAACTGCCTACTATACAGTTAAGATGTCCCCTCCTCCACCTACCCACCTACACCTCCAATATTTACGTCTACTGTAAAACACAGGTATGGCATAAATAAACATAACCTGAATAACTGAGTGTAACCTTTTCAGAAATGCTAAACTGGAATCCCATGTAACCTTACACTGACCTTTGTGAACAGTCATACCTGACATGTACACCTGGCTTAAGCATGTATAATACCGACATGTACATGAAGTAACATGGGTGTATGCGGCAGCAGGTGGGAGTACGCCTGTTTGGGCAGCGGTAAGCAATGGTCACACTGGTTATGCAATGTGGAGGCCAACCGAGTGTATGATGTCGTAAGCGGAGGTCAGCAAATCTGAGCCTAGCGCACACCAGCGCATACCCGCCCACACTACCCCCACAGTGCCTTAGGCATGCTGCAGCCCACAGCTCTCATCGTGGCCAGTAACAACATAATCAGCACTCTCAGGTCCCCCCCCCCTGCACACTATAGTCCAAGTGAGTTACCATGAAGGCATGGCAGATATACAGTCAGCTGCTGTTATCACAAACATATTATCTGGCACAGTCAGTCAACAGTATAGGAAATGTATGTAAGTATGTACATTAATACCAGCAAACATGTGCACGGTGCTCAGTCACAGTATTTGAGCAGTCTATGAGTATCAATGAACAGTGTCTGTCCACGCATACTGTCAGAACAGTAGTCTTGTATAATACTGAAGAGAGGAATGGAAAACGGGGCACAGCGTGGGGGCGTGTTTCATCCGTGGAAGCGGGAGATGAGGCTGGTCTGGTGTATGTGCAAACCACTGCTTCCCAAAACCCCAGCAGAATGCTACCAGTGGGAGAAACAGTGTAGACCAGAGAAGTGTACTTGAGACACAACAACAGGTCCGTCCCTGCCGGGATGCACCAGACTTTATGGGTCACAATGATGTCCCAATCAGTATCGGAGGTGGATAAAGGGAAGGCTCGAATGTACGTGGACTAAATGGATGAAGAGCCTGCAGAAGGTTGCATCGAGACAGTAATATGGAGGAGTACCAAGATGTGCAGAGAGGGAAATGTGTGTAGGTGTGGTATGGCAGGGCTAGCAACTGCAGAATGAATGGCTGCTGTGTACGTGGAGCTCGGGAGCCTGGGAAAGGGAGCATGAGTATGACATCATGGTAGAAATATGCAAATTACGCAGAACTGCAATAGTATAGTGGCCAGAGAATCTGCCTACCGTGCATGGATTCTCAGTTCGGGTCCCACAGCAGCACATTCTATTTTCTGTATGAAATCAGTATAATAACATCGTTTTGCTGTATAACCTACTAAATTACATTTACACTTGCACAGGAGTACTGAATTACAGATAGGCCACTCACTATTCAAAGGATATGAGATGACACACAGATATGTATAAACAGACAACCATTAATGGTGTATTTCACAGTAATGTATGCCATTACCAACAGCACATAGATCTGCACTTATTTAATCAGTGAGGAATGCAAGGCTCACACAGAAAAGTAGATGCAGACAGTGCAGATATACAAGATGCAATGCTGTCCAGGCCAGGCCCATCAATTCATACAACTGTGGACAAAGGATGTGCCATCAAGATAGGTAGCAATAAACAAAAACAGATGTAGTTCAGCAGATGCCAGTCACAACCCATAGTCAAGGCCTAGGGGGACATTTTTTACCTGTGGTAATGTCTATGTATCTGTCACATGTATGGACCCTGACCGACAAATGCTATGGGAGTCCACTATATGCCTGGGATGATAGCAGGGATGTTAGCAGTATATTATGACAGCCAATACCAAACAACCCCTAATCGTATCACAGCAGGAAAAAGCTAGCCATATATGTGGAGGACAGAGGCAGGAACACATGGCCATACTCGTAATATTGCTGTTACACACTCTGCACATTGCTGGCATTACAGGATTCATTGCAACATACTCCTATGCAGGAATAACACATCAGGAACACAACTGAAAGTAGCCATGTACTGATAGCATGTAACAGACAGATTGCCGGGGATATATCTAGGACAAGCCCTGTGTGTTGCACAGACAAAAGTAAACAGACAATCCACTGGCCATCACGTGGATAGGGCCACTGTTGAAAGCTATGCAGACAGACTGCATTCCATCCTAAACTACTATGTACTAGCAAACACTGCAAGACCAGCAATATACAAAGCACATAATAACACTGCTCACTCTGTCTGTAGGTCTGGAACTTCTTAAGATTGTGTAGTTGTCCTGTGTCTGCAAGCCCTGCTGTAATAGGTACTGCAACCTGCCATCTGTAACACTGCTGCCCACATACAGGAAGAATGCCCTCCATTTTGGGAAGGTGAAAGGACAACACCCACATGAGTAAGCAATTTATAGTACTGGGTTGCCATGATGATGGTTAACAGACTCACTACACAGCAGGCTGGATGCAGTCAGCAACTGTTGCATACTGATTGGTGTAGAGTCCATCACCTGATCATGTGCATCACCTACAAAAGCCATGCTAAAGTCCATTCAAACCAACTCATTAGCTCTATTGGAGAGAGAGAGAGAGAGAGATAATTAAATAAAAAAAAAAAGAAAAAGAAAACTAAAACATACCTATACAACAGAGTGGGGAACAAATTACAACAGGCCACAACCAGGAAGGTGTCACACCTGTCCAAACACTAAAAGATATGAAAAACATAACTGTATGTAATTTAATGTAATATAGATTATTAGGATTTATGATGTAGAATGTTTGATATGTGCCATCTGTAGTTGTCCCTGTAATGATGTCCCACTGCACAACTGCTCTGGACAATACTGTCTGTCCCTGTAAGCAGTGGGACATACCCGGCAACTGTGCATATCAGCAAGCAATGAATGACAAAGTTGTCAGCCATAATATCTGTGTATGTTATGTTAGTGTGGACAATAGCTGTTGGTGGATGTACTGCAGTCATGATAGACACATGTGTGTCAGAGCACACCACTTGGAAGACAGTCATGTGAATGTGTAATGTAGCATGCACAAATGCCATAGGTGTGTAATAGGCATACCAGCACTCTCACACCATAGTTACCACCCTAATGTTAGGCTGTGTTCACATGTGGCACCTGTCTGTGTTGCAGCAAGGCAGAACAGTGCAGCTGTGAATAAAAGACGGTGACAGAATGCAGACAGGATGTCTGTATGCACTCCACATATCTGTGTGATATGGAATGTGACGTGTATGTGTACAGATACAGACACTCATATAGGCATAGGTACATCCACAACTTACAACATATATCTACACATATATGTACATAGATGTATATTTATACACATATATATAGTGGCACTGACAATGGCATGCAGGTGAAATAGTCTGTAATAGGCCAGCAAAGATAAGTGTCCCCACAGGGAGCATGGCTACAAACACATAGCACAAAGCATTGTACATACACATAGCACAAAGCTGGGTACAATACAACATATGTCCCAATGATAGGTAAGCAGCTGACATACCAACTGCAGTCTGTGAATGTGTTGTTGTAGCTGATATGGTGGAGTGAGACATATATGTGTATTAAGAACTATGGTAACCCTGCTGTATGGGTGGCTCAGACCTGTTTCTATACTTATGTATTCCAGGAATCATGTTGCATAGTCGCCTTCCCACTTATAGTGCTGCTGAAACGGCTATCATCATCGACCACCTGGTACAGCACTATGTACTTATTTTCGGTCAGACAGCCCATGACCAGCAGGAGAGGCCCACCCTGTGGAATGAGCTAGTCCACAGGGTCAATGATGCCTGACTGCATAACTGCAGCTATGAGCAGGTCTGGCATCATTGCACTGACCAACTTCACCATATATGTCGGCATGCAGCTGCCGTAAGGGGGGACCACCTCGCAACAGGGGGGGGCAATCTGCCCATCCATCCCTCACCTGTGTGGAGGAGCTTCTCAGCAGCCTAGTGGCACCTGTCTACCCACAACATCAACACCTGACAGGGCACATCTTGGAGGTGGGTACCAACGACACACCAGCTGAGGAGCGTGCAGGTAAGGCCCCAGGGCACATCGGTACACCACTTGTGTGTATGCATCTGCATCTGTACAGGCAAAACTGAGATGTCATATACTATGTCTGCTGCTGTGTAGTAGTAATAAACTGTTGTGTATAAGCTGTAATATTGTGTAATTCTACTATTGATGTAACATAATGTTGCACTCACCTGTCATGAATGCCACAGCTGTGGCAACTGACATCAGGTTTCTCGCACTCCTATGTAGGTCCCTCCAGGATACAACCACGTAATAGCTATGGGCTATCCCCCATGCACACGTCTAACACACCTACCCATACTGCATGCTGTACACGTTCACGTTTTGTTGCTGAGAAATGCACTGCATCACAGTAGAGACCATGCTGGGGTTTCAGAAGGGTACAACAGACACATGCAAGATAACTACCATCCCGTTAATGTGCAATGTGTCCACAGGGATGTGACATGTGGCAGGACACATGGCCTACAGTAGGGACATGTTTGGCTCAACACCACCATGGCTGAAGCTGCACACAAGCAGGTTAAGTAAATATTGCAGACATAATCCTGACCCGACAGCACTCATGACAGCAGTGTATACACTCCAAGAGATGTGCACATGAGTAGACTTTGCAACCATGCCGAGGTCAGGGACATGTGTAGGGCACCCCTCACAGGCATGGTAAGGTCCGCTGGTTGTCAGTGCAATAGTCATGCACTGGTCACACATGCACTGCTAATGTTGTGATCTGTAACACAGACATCAGGCATCCACAACTGATAGCTGTCCACATATCATCCCAGGTATGTGTTGCTACAATACACAGGGGATGTGAGCATTGGAGCTGACATAACCAACACAGTACTACAGATGCATCAATGGTTTCTACACCTGCGAGGTATGGTGCATGGTACAAGACAGGGTGTGGAAAAGGCCACAGTAACACTTTGTACATGGGTGCAGTGTTAACACGGGGAGGGGCCATCACCTATCAACAAAACCCATGCCTCACACACATGTATACTGCCGCTAGCATGATGTCACTATAGTTGCACTGCATGCTGTTGAGCTCCATGTGTAATTCATGTTTGACAGAAGGCTAATGGGAGGACTGTGTGTAAAACAGTTGTGCAACACAACATGTAGGAGTGTGGGGTGTGTGTGTGACTCGGATGTGTTCATAAGTGCAATCTAGTGGAGTGTGGATGATGCATGTCAGATGTGTGTGTGTGTGTGTGTGTGTGTGTGTGTGTGTGTGTGTGTGTGTGTGTGTGTGTGTGTGTATGTGTGTCCATGTATGCACTAGCGATAGTGGGATTGACCACATGGCGGTACTTCCTCTTGGGACTGTGCTGTACATGGAGTGAGACATAGGACAACAGCATAATCTGCCAGGTAAGTGAACACAGGACAGCTGATAGCATAACAAGGTCTGTAGCATGGAGCAAGCATTGGGAGGTGCAGTACATACCAGCTATACACATCATATTGCCAGCAGCAGATAGGTAACTGGCTACCCACATATGCAGCACTACAAATGCAATAGGATCATTGGTTCATAGGTAGGTACACGGCTTTCGGCCCAAGGGCCTAGGTAAGCCTAGCCAACAAGGTTCCCTGGCTTATGCCACCCAAGAAAGTTATTTTCCTGTGCCACTGTCGAGCAGAGACAAAGAAGTGACCCCCAGGGTATATTTCCTATTTCCCGTCCATTCAAGATTTTTCTTGAAGAGTGCTAATGAAGAACTTTGCTTGACATAGATAGGTAGCCTGTTCCAGAGTATAGGAAGTCTGTGGGACAGGAATCTATCCCTCCAGCATATCCTGTTTAGTGTGGTGACAAGTTTAAGGTCCCTAGAGTGTGTAGCTTGGAGGGATTGGGATTTCTTTAGGTGTAGCATGTCCAACAGCTTTGGGTTTGACATAGCTCTATATATTAGGGAGAGATCACCTCGGAGTAGGCGATATGCTACGGAGTAAAGCTGGAGTTTTTTGAGGTGGTCAGTGTACGGCATTGTTTTGAGGCCAGTAATCCTCTTTGTGAGGTACTTCTGTGGCCTTTTCAGCTGCTGCAGATGTCTTGTGAGGTACATTCCAAAAGGGGCATTGTACTCTATAATGGGTCTAATGAGTGTCGAGTAGAGGGGAACAATTACCTCTTTTTTCCTGGATGAGAATCCTTTTATGATGAGGTGTGCTGCATAGAAGGACTTTCTGACTACTGTGGTGATGTGACTATCAAAGGAGTGACTACTGTCCACCTGGGACCCAAGGTCTCTTATCACACATTCAGTGTTAAGTAGATTGCTGCCTATGTGGTAGTTCATGGGTACAGAGTTTTTACCAAAGGGGATGACACTGCACCTTTTGGCATTGAGCTTGAGGCCATGGATCTGACACCAGGCATCTGTCTCAGCAAGGCCCTTCTGTAGGATGTCTACATCATTTGGGGACTTGACTATGGCTCTTAGTTTGCAGTCATCTGCGAACTTCATTAGCCAGAGGCCTTCTGTGTTAGCCTGTACTTCAGAGAAGTATATACCAAATAGGAGAGGTCCCAGGATGGAACCCTGTGGTACTCCACTTGTCACTGCTTTGAGGTCAGATTTGGAGTCTGCAACTTTTACATTGTGGGTTCTGTCAGTGAGCCAGTTGGCAACCCATCTTGTGACATAGAGATTTATACCTAGTTTAGTGAGTTTAGCTATAATTCCAAAATGGGTGATGGTGTTGAAAGCCTTGGCGAGGTCAAGATAGGCTGTGTGAACCACCTTACCCTCATCTACGGCTTTGGTGACTGCCTCAAATAAGTCAATCAGGTTCAGGAGGCATGATCTGCCTTTCACGAACTAGAACTGGGTGGGATCCAGAGTTTGGAGGTTACCAATGTCTTTGTTTATGAGTTCCATGATAATATGTTCCATGGCCTTGCAGACCAGGCTCCTCAGGCTAATAGGTCGATAGTTCCCGGGATCAGTGGTGGCTCCCCCTTTGTGGAGTAAGATAACTGTTACTGTACACCATTCAGTGGGCACAAAGCCTGAGGCGAGATTATTATTGAACATGGTGCTTAAGTGGGGAGACAGTTCATTCTGAAGTTCATGTAAAACGCAGCCTGTGATGTTGTCCGGTCCCATGGATGCTGTGATTTTTGGCTTGGGGAATTACCACAGCACATCAGTGAGTGTATCCAGGTAGTATGTCTTCCGCATGATGGTTCGCTTGTGCAGCAGATGTGGCATGGACTGATCAAGACTGTAGTATGAGGCTCTGGTGTGTGACATATGTAGTGAATGTAGAAGCCCCAACCATATAGGGGCCTTGTACACCATTGCTGCCCATCCACAGGGTAATTCAGGGTGACAGCAGTGAAGCCATGTACAACCTACTCCACCCAGGTCAGGGAGGTGATGGAGTAACAGGTCAGGTGTGGTACCACACATGTAGGCATGGAAAAGTATGATATGTTAATGGGCTGTAGTGATGCAGGTATATTAGCAAGTGCCATGCAGGAAGGAAAACATATGTAACTGACTGTGGGACTGTCTGCAAACACAGAGAAGGTGAGGTAGTAAGGTGGCTGTCAGTGTGAGTGTGAGTGTGTGTGAATGTGTGTACTGTTATGCACTGCTGTACAGATCTTAACGTGTGTATTTGTTTCCCCCACATGTGGTGAGGTGGGTCAGGGTCTCTCCTGCATGCATACTGAGGTAGGTGTCCCTACAGACACTGATGATGATGAAAGTACAGTTGAGGCACAGATGGGGTTGTCAGAGGCCGACTCTGCACCAACATGTATCATCACCCTCCTAGCCACCCAAGCCTGCACACAGTTACAGTGCCCGTACAAACCCCACCACATGTGGCCATAGCAGAGGGACAGTTGGCGCTTGCTGGCAATGGCCAGGAAAGTGTGACTTCCATGCCAACTGTGTCGGGTCACAGTCGGCATAGCTGGATGTCCAGAAAGCCACCACATTGGCAGATGTACAGTGGTGCTCATGGAGGACCACATCAACATGCCCCAATCAAGGAACCACACCCCTCACCCAAACACATGGTGACACATGTTTGGACCATTCTTGGCCTCTGGCACGCCTGCAACACACCCTGTGCATATGATGATACCTGTGCCACATCCCTGCCATCTATAACATCGATGCAGGGACAGGCTAACATGGTACTGATGCACACAGCGATTGTGCTAGTGTGCCACAATGTACTGCAGTGTAGATTGTAGTCAGGGGTAATGTGTACTGCATACATATCAGGTAGTGTAGCCATGCAGCTAGGATGCATCTCAGCTGTTGGTAACACCAATTGATATCCCCATACTGTCATCCATTTGTGCTGTAGGCATACATGTGTCAGCACGAGGATGGTCCACAGTCATATTCCACAGGGGTATGTCAGTGTGATGACACCATGCTGTGACATATGTGGTGTACAGTTGCACACATGCCACAGGTATGTATAACAGTTATTGGCTGTGCAAAATTGACTGGTGGCCTACTGGTGCAGGTGTAATCTGCACCCTTATGTCAGCTTATCCACATACACACACATCCTGACTTGGCGACACTGTGTCTAGACCCCAACCCGGGTATGCAGTGCTACTGAACTGTGTGGCTGTCATTGCACACATGACACCATCAGTAGGGTGAGGTGTGTACCAGGTCACATGCTACATGCAGACCATCCACAAACATGTACAATATGGTAATGGGGGTGTAATGTTTGTATATGATGAATAGATAGAGTGTCATACCATCATATACACATTGACCGATATATAACAGGTAGACACACATCTTAGAGACCTGGTTGTATAGTTGCTAACTAACTAGTCCATGTATCCAATGTGTTACAGGTAGGCTGCACACAGCACATGCGTAACTGGGCCGTATCATGTTATCTGTATGGGTGATGGTGACATTGGCCACCTGAGAGTGGTAAGTGGGCCATATACCAGGTGTACCATGGTGTAAAGACAGTGTACACAGCATTCACATCCCACACTGGATATTGTACACACTAGAACACATCTAGATACTCTGACAAACCCATTATCACACAGTGGCCATGACACAAAAACAACCCATTGCATATCACAATAGTGGTACCTCAGGGTTATGCATGTGATGCACATGCCACAGGCATAGTAGGGTGTTGCATTGCATTGCCACACCTATGGGTGACATCAACAATATCCACACTACTGTGTGGCAATGTGTATTGTAATAGAAGTATGTAGACTCAGACCGGTGTACCCTACACATATGCACACACGCACATATACACACACATTGCAGACCTCAATGGGATTCCCATGCCTATCGACCCATTGGTGCAACACTGTTGTGCTGGTACTGCAAGGAACATTTAGCTGTTAGGGAGTGGAGTGTAACAGGCTACATGTTACATTAATGGGGTTGAGAGGCACCACGCACTATACGAGTCGTATGGATAGGCATCTCCCCAGCCAAACACGTCCGCCCTGCAATGCACTACCAAGTGTTGATGATCCCATAACCAGGGCCAGTGGCAACATGGGCACACAATGTTACATGTACTACATCCCACCTTTATGGTGTCAGGCTGTTATTGGTAACATATCATGCAGTACATTCTGCCTCCCATGTGGAATGTATTATGCGGATGCCATCAACATTACCAGGCTTCAGATGCACAGACACAGACATGCAGATACAGATATACATAATTATATATATATATATATATATATATATATATATATATATATATATATCTGTACATATACATGTGACTACACATACACACACAGTTATATGTACAGTACGAAACAGCAGTGGTAGGTGCACACAATATGGAACAGCCACTATGCCTACAGTTGACCCCTGAATGAATGGACACTGTATGTGCTACCCATACAAATGACAATCATTGCATGTAACATACACCCACAGAGAGGTCATAGGCGAAGCAACACCCACAGGTTTGCTGACATGGTAACCTGTCATTGTGTACTATTACAGTTCTACATGCCATGCCCTATAGCTGTTCAGACACTAACAGCTATATCAATGGAGTGATGCTACAGTGGACCAGTTACACTCATACAGCGGGCTGGAATGGTTCACAGCTGTTGCTGTCCAGGCCAAGCCATTCACATTTTACAATAGGAATGACACACTGGACCACAGGATACCTAACAATCAACAGTATGTACTCCAGGTGTGTAGTTCAGCAGCCTCTATCTACACACTGTACAAACACAGTAGGTGGTATAGACTTCTTATGACTACATGGGTTGTAACTGCTACATAACTTGACATAACTGACACCATCACGTGCACACCAATACACAGAACAGTTTGTATGGCAGGGGGCAGTAGTCATGCAATACCCAGATCCATGACAGAAATGTGTATATAGGTGAGGTATATGGTACTGTACATCCAGATACCTTAAGGCAGCTCAGCCCTGATAACCCCACATTTTATAGCCGCCTAGGTCTTTTCTGGTGCTCCCCCCTAGACTCAATTATACAGGGCCATATACCACATACACTGTGCTCTGCAGTATTGTGTAGGTGGCACCCACACATATATGGCCCAAGCCCCACCATATGTGCAGGGGTTACAATGGCAGTGGACTGATGGCAGACATGGCAGTGTGTTATACTCCCAGCTCATTATGGATCAACCACCAACAACATGATATATGTGAAGAGCTTGGTATGTAGGTGATGGACAGAGGCTGGAATACAGGCACATATGTGGACAACTATTGCCATACACTATGCAAGGTGCAGGTGTTACAGTATAGTTTGTAACAGACCCGTAGTCAGGGAGTTGCTGGTATGGATAGCCAAGGATGTAGCTATGTACCGGTAACACACACGCACTGCCAGTGTATTATCTGGCACAAGACCTGTGTGGTGGACAGACAAGACATGATAGGCACAGCTCTAGCCAGCATGAGGGTAGGCCCACAGTTGTGTGCTATGCAGACGGACTGCATTCCATGGCAAACTAGTATGTACACCCACATCCTGTAACACCAGTACTGTACAAAGCATAACACATCTCCACTCGCAGTCTGTCTATTCTTCCTGATCCTCCTACAAATATGTGGCTGCCCTGAGTGTGCTGCTTCTCCTGTAGGGGGTACTGCTACATGCTGTAGGTAGCACTGCTGCCCACACACAGGACAGATGTGCATCACACAGGAGATGCAATGGGACCATGCACACATGATGTGGGGATCAATAGTGGGAGGTTGCCATGACAGTGCTAAATGGGTGTAGTACACATGTGTAATCATATATCTGGCTCTCTGGATATGTAAATATACATATATTCCCACCATAGTTCCTGGACATGAAGTGTAGGCCAACCCCAACCCTTATGTTCCCAATGTCGTAGTTGCAGGGGATGTTAGGTATATCTCTATCAGGTATACTAGTAGGCTATTGCTACTGTCATTGGGACTGTCTTCACAGACATGGTGTGCATGGCAGGTCACATCTGCTCATATCATGTGTGCCATTGATGACTGAACTGCATCCAAAGGACATCAGTGTACAGTACTGCTGCTAGCATATAATGCCGCTGTGGACTGCAGCAGAGATATTGGCCAATATATGTGAGGGTCTGACACAGTCTGTACATTCCAGAGGTATACACATACGCCCCTAGTGCTACACATGCGTATCATGTCTGAAATATGGATGTGGATGGCCATGTAGATGGGTATAACACATGATGACAGGTATAATGTCCACCATAGGTCATGTATTCACACACCCCTGCCTGGCCTGTAATGGTATGACCACTGATACAGGGGTGCCATAGCCACATACTACACACTAGGTATTGACATACATCTGCACTGCATCCCACTGCCCTGTCTGACATAGATGATTGTTAGGGGAGGTCCAGCAGTGGGACATCTGGCTAGTATCTGCACATGACATCCCACTTGGTAGGTACACTCAGCTGCTAGGCATGTCACAATGCACTGTGCAGGCTGCAGGCAGACTGGCTCAACACTGGCCTACACCTTCCATGGGGGAATGCACATGTACCTGCATATACAGCAGGCTCCACAGGCATGTCACAGCACAGTGTAGGATACACCTGTGTGACAGTGCATATTCACAACCAATGTGAACACGGCCACAGCCACATATGGTTAGCTAGCATGGTATGTCAGTATATGGACTATGTGTTCAACACCATCCTCATATGTGCTACTCACAGACTACCCAACATATACTGGCCTGCTACACAGTTAGGTCTGGTGGCTGTCTGTGGTATGGGACACGTGTGTTTATGGCCCTACAAACATGTATGCCACTACAGTACCATACAGTGGGGCAGCATGTAACAACTGAAAGTAGGGGAAGTAGAACAATGTCATCTACCACAGTCTGTACAGACTACACACACTGTCGACATTCACCCTAGGTATACAGACCTCAGTACTGAACGAACATCCACAGAATGCGCAAGTAATGTAATGTAACCCCTACTGTACATATGTGTAGCAGTCAGATATATCAGTGGCTTGTTCTCAGGTTGACAGAGGTATGGCTGGGAGCACATACACAGGTCCAGTATTGACATGTTGTTGTGATGACCACATACATTAACTGTTGTTACAGGGTTGTTGCAACATATGTCCTTTGAGGGATATGACATATGTGACTACCACAGCTTTCTCAATGTACTGACTGCAATCCTCACACTACCTTCAACAGTCGACAGCTAGGCGGTCCGTGGGTGACACATGCAACCAAGGATACAACACTGCCCAGGCTGCAGATGACCCTGCAGATGGAAATTCCCCATCAACATGGAACTGACATGGCAGGTATTGAGACATGTATATCAGCCATGTCCACACAAACACTGTGAAAGAAACATTACTCCAAATGTAGTATAGCGGCACTTACAGGCTGTAGTCAGGTCAGGCACATCCACCTCCCATTTGATGCACTGTTTACAGAGTGTATGTTGTTAGATGTGCACCACAATCCATCTGGGATGCTGTTTGGCACACAACAGCTCTAGTTCCTGCTCACAGTGGGTGACAAGGGCAAACACCACCGTGATGTTCCTGGGTATTGGAGTGTGTTTCCATACAGTTGGTGATGGGGATGTTACCACAGCTGTTTCACATGCAATCAGCTAGGGGAGGGCTGTAATTCATGCAGAGGCCATCAGCTGATCATGAGCATTACTTACATTACATGTGCTGCTGCCTAAGCAAAGTAGGTGTAGGTCCGCACGTCCACCTGAGAGTGTGTGGGGGATGCAGACAAAGGCTAATACATGTCAGAGAGGGGTGGGAGGGTAAAACTGAGGCATAGTTGTGTCACACACCTAGCAGCACAGGATATCAAACCCCTGACGACTATGTAGTGCTAGCACAACAATTATTAGATGCGTCACATGGGTTACCTGTTGTGGAGCACCCAGAACATATATGTGATGGTGAGTGACATCTGCAACAGGGATACAGTAGCTGTAAGGCAGGTGACATACACGTGCCTGTCGGCATGAACAGATGCCAGCATCAACACAGCCACACTCTCACAAGGACACACACACAATGATACATGTGGCAGGGCCAGGTGTACAACTCATTGGTTGTGGGATTGCCACATCACATGACTGTGGAGGTATCCCATGCATCACACAGGTCATACAGGGGCTGTACGAGCGAAGTGTCATCAGACAGCATTCTGCAGTATGCCCATGGGGGTTGTAAGGAGTATGGATGTGAACATCTGCAGCATGCAACACACACACAAACACACAGGGTGCCACTACTGACATGCATGCGTGCATGTCTGCACAGGTGTGTGGTGTTTGACTGTGCCAGATGGCTGTCCACGGCTAGGCGATGAGTGTACCTTGACATCAGACCACATGACAATGGTCTGCATTGTAGCTCAGGGATGTAGTGTCTGCATTTGCCCACACAGGCTGGTATTGTATCCCCCATCCAGTCACCTGTGTGACTACTGTGTGTGGGCAATGCTGTGCATCACTTGCCATGTCTGTGATCCTTCATCCATGACATGGACTGTGTCTGGGATGTGCACACCTCCCAAATGCATGTACAGTGACATGTGGAACTGTACCTGGGGTGTCCCGCCCATGTTGTGAACACAGATTACCATCAGATGTGCCAGTCCTGCCAATCTGTGGTGTGAGCTGGTAATGGCCAGCAGCTTTGCCCTGCACCTACATGGTGTGCATGCTATCAGTATTCCTTGGTGTCAGTGGCATCTGTCCATACCGGCATGTTGTCAGGCATGGTATGTCTGTTGTGGGTTACATGTGATGACACCACAGGTGGTGCAGTTGTCCATTGGAGATCATGGGGGAGGTGCACTGTCTGCATGTATGTGCATATTGGACAGATGGACTGGGTGTCATGCCCTCTGTGGCCCACCGCTGTCACTCCATAGTTACTATCGGTTGCCAATGTGCAGTGTACTACTCACATATTGGCTGTTACCTAGGCTTGTGTGTGTGTATGTCCCATGGTGTGAGAGTGTGCTCTGGGTTATACTGGGGTTGCCAACTGTGATTGCCTGGCCTTGATGTCACATGTCAGAGTATGGCTCTGCACCCTGGCCTCTCAGCCATATCACATGTGTTATCCCTGTACAGTGGACATTGTTGATATATAGTATGGCCACCATATAAGAAAAGTGCAAAACCCGCTCCACATCGAGCACAGATGTCACCCTCATGCACACCTGTCATGTTTTGGAGTAGAACCCCTAGCTAACTAGTGCATGACACTACAGCATTACGCAGTTATAGTATGCACCATGGATATTACTGGGATAGCCCTTCCCCAAAAGTGTATTTCACACTGACTGACATCAGCAGGATTGCCAAAGTAGGGCTTTGAAATGACTGCAGGAGACTAGCCTAAAATGCATTGCTCCCTACATAGACAGTGACACACACAATACATCTGGAACTGCCATGTGTGGGGATGGAACCCAACCACGCATCTAATTCGCAATACAGCAGTATGCAGTTACAGAATGTGCTACAGAGATTACTGGGCTACAACTTTCCCAGGGGAGTATTTCTAGGTGGGTGACATCAGCAGCCTTGTCAAAGTTGGGTATGTGAAATGTACAGGGTGTGAGTAACCTAAAAGCATTGCTCTTTACACAGTCAGACAATCACACATACACAGCTGGTAGGTTGGGGGCTAGAACTCCCACCTTGCTCCTTAATCACACTATGGCCATATGATGTTATGGGACATGCTACAGAGATTACACAGTTACCATCATCCCAGAGGTGTATTTCAAGTTGCATGACATCAGCAGCCTTGCCAAAGGAGTTTATTCAACTTGTAAGAGGTGTGAGTAGCCTAAAAAGCATTGCTCTCTACACAGTCAGTGACAGACATACACGCACACATAGAATCACGCACACACACAGTTGCCACATCTGGGGTTTGACCTCTTACCTAACTACATTATCACACTACAGCTGTACACAGTTACAGCATGTGCTACAGAAATTACTGGGCTACAGCTCTCCCAGGGGAGTATTTCTAGGTGGGTGACATCAGCAGCCTTGCCAAAGTTGGGTATGTGAAGTGTATGGGTGTGAGTGACCTAAAAGCATTGCTTTCTACAGTCAGACATGCACGCATACACACACAGTTTGCAGGTCGGGGGCTAGAACTCCCACCTAACTCCTTAATCACACTATGGCCATACAATGTTACGGGATGTGCTACGGAAATTACTCAGCTATTATCATTCTCAGAGGTGTATTTCAAGTTGCTTGACATCAGCAGCCTTGCCAAAGGAGGGTATTCGACTTGTAAGTTGTGTGAGAAGCCTAAAAAGCATTGCTCTCTACACAGTCAGTGACAGACACGCACACACAGACTCATACACACACAGTTACCACGTCTGGGGTTTGACCTCCTACATTATCACACTACAGCCATACGCAGTTACAGCATGTGCTACAGAGATTACTGGGCTACAGCTCTCCCAGGGGAGTATTTCTAGGTGGGTGACATCAGCAGCCTTGCCAAAGTTGGGTATGTGAAGTGTACTGGGTGTGAGTTACCTAAAAGCATTGATCTCTACACAGTCAGACATGCACGCATACACACACAGTTGGCAGTTCGGGGACTAGAACTTGCACCTAACTCCTTAATCACACTATGGCCATACGATGTTATGGGACATACTACAGAGATTACTTGGCTACAATCGTCCCAGAGGTGTATTTCAAGTTGCGTAACATCAGCAGCCTTGCCAAAGGAGGGTATTCGACTTGTAAGGGGTGTGAGTAGCCTAAAAAGAATTGCTCTCTACACAGTCAGTGACATACAGACATGCACATATACGCACACACAGACTCACACATGCACAGTTGCCACATCTGGAGTTTGACGTCCTACCTAACTACATTATCACACTATAGCAGTATGCAGTTACAGCATGCGCTATGGAGATTACTGGGCTACAGTTCTCCCAAGGGAGCATTTCTAGGTGGGTGACATCAGCAGCCTTGCCAAAATTGGGTATGTGAAGTGTATGGGGTGTGAGTGACCTAAAAGCATTGCTCTTTACACAGTCAGACATGCACACATACACACACAGTTGGAAGATCGAGAGTTAGAACTCCCACCTAACTCCTTATTTACACTATGGCCATATGATGTTACAGGATGTGCTATGGAGAATGCTTGGCTACGATCATCCCAGAGGTGTATTTCAAGTTGCGTGACACCAGCAGCCTTGCCAAAGGAGGGTATTCGACTTGTAAGGGGTGTGAGTAGCCTAAAAATCATTGCTCTCTACACAGTCCATGACAGATAGTCACACATGCACAGTTGTCACGTCTGGGGTTTGACCTCCTACCTAACTACATTATCACACTACAGCAGTACACAGTTACAGCATGTGCTAATGAGATTACTGGGCTATGGTTCTCCCAGGGGAGTATTTCTAGGTGGGTGACATCAGCAGCCTTGCCAAAGTTGGGTATGTTAAGTGTACGGGATGTGAGTGACCTAAAAGCATTGCTCTCTACACAGTCAGACATACACGCATACAAACACAGTTGGCAGGTTGGGGGCTAGAACTACCACCTAACTCCTTAATCACACTATGGCCATATGATGTTTCTGGACTTGCTATGGAGATTACTTGGCTATGATCATCCCAGCGATGTATTTCAAGTTGTGTGACATCAGCAGCCTTGCCAAAGGAGGGTATTCGACTTGTAATGAGTGTGAGTAGCCTAAAAAGCATTGTTCTCTACACAGTCAGTGACAGACAGACACGCACACATATGCACACACAGACTCACACATGCACAGTTGCCACATCTGAGGTTTGACCTCCTACCTAACTACATTATCACACTACAGCAGTACGCAGTCACAGCATGCGCTACGGAGATTGGGTTTGAACTTCTGCCTGACTACATTATCACACTACAGCAGTATACAGTTACACATGCGCTCCGGAGATTACTGGGCTACAGCTCTCCCAGGGGAGTATTTCTAGGTGGGTGACATCAGCAGTCTTGCCAAGGTTGGGTATGTGAAGTGCACGGGTGTGAGTAACCTAAAAGCATTGCTATCTACACAGTCAGTGAGAGGCAGACACACACACAAACAGTGACACACACTCACAGTTGCCATGTCTGGGGTTAGAACTCCTACCTACCTAGTCTATCACACTACAGCAATACGCAGTTATGGGATGCACCACAGAGATTACTGGCCTACACCTCTCCCAAAGGTGTATTTCACATTGGATGACCTCAGCAGGCTTGTCAGGGTACCACTATGGGGTGGCTAGTGTGTGCATGGCCCATACACCATTCATGTATGGGTGACAAACCACTGGTGGCCACACATGGGGTCATATGTCACAGGTGCTTGTCTAGAGCAACTAGCTGACTATGTCTTTGTACAGCCATGTTGCACAGTTGGCACATAGACCACATAGTCTGTGGTGCTGACAGGTATTGGTCGCTAGTAACTGCAGTGTGTGACATCTGCAACTGATGTGTTTGGGGCCCTTTGGCTGTGTGTTTGGTGGGACAGGCATGGATGCTTCCTTCTCACAGTCACCCTCTTCCACACATCTATATCCATCTACCTTTGGCATATGATGGTGTGTTGTCCATACATATATGTCTGTATTCCTATCCACTGTGTGTGCAAGGCATGAGTGGTGCATACTGACATGTGTCTGCAGTAACTATTGCAACTGTTGGATATGTCTGGTCCACTGGTGTTTGCATACATGGCCTTCATGTGTTTACGTGTGTGAGCATGCCCAGTATGACCTTTCAGTATGTTGATGACTGACATTGCCTTCATTTGTCTAAGTGTGTGAGCATGACTAGTAAGGCCATCTGTTGTGCATGTGTGGAGCATGTCCGGGGGTTTTTACTGCACAGCTGACCTTTGTGTTGTACACCAACAGGTAGCATGCCGTGTCTGCAAGGTATCCACTAATCATTTGGCATTGACTGTTGCAACATGTCTGCATAGCGGGGGGTACACCTGACTATTTCTATGTTTCTACACAGGATTGGGGGGGGGCGCATCTGACTGTCACTGTATTTCTATGTGAGGTGGGGGGCACAGCTGACAGTTGTACACATTTTCTAGGACTGTACTGGTATGTCCTCTAGTCCGAGTCTGTCAGTAGTCTTACCCATCATGCTGGCTACGCCATACCGGTGTACTTCCATTCTTATCTTCTCATTGCATGCACATTAGTTTCTGACTTCCTAGCTGTCACAACTGACATCCCACTTCCTGGCCTGCTGTGGTCTGTCTGTGTAGGCCTGGTTGGGGGTCAGCTATACCCCTCATTCAGAGGCCATAGTATGGCATTTGTTTGTGTTTGTCTGCACCTGTCCTGCTGGCTGTGACTGTTGTTGGGTATATGACCCCCCCTCCTGACTGGCATGTGTGAGTCACTTATCCTGTGGGTGTCCCAGTATTGCGGATGGTGCTGCAGGGCTGCCTATGTCGGATGTACGTAGTACACTGCCTACGCATGGTTAGGCATAGGTAGTGTAATGTTTGGCATCCCTTGTACTGTATGTGAAAATCAGAGAGAGGTGCTATTCCCTGGGTCCCTTCCATGTCAGTGTATGTGCTATGTGTTGCCTCTTTGCCAGGGCCAGGGCATACTGGGCATGCCTCCTTCTGCCTACTGGGGCAGGCTCAGGTTGTTCCTCCTCCAAGTCACTCTGTGCCTGTGCAGGCCTTGGTATTGGTGGGGGGCTATATGACCCTGTCCCTTGCTGCTCCTGCTGCAGCTGTTTCCGCAGGATCATATTATGTAGCATGGCACATACAAGGACGATTTGGGTACATGTAGTTGGTGAGTACTGCAAGACTCCACCGGATGTGTCCAGGCACCGGAACTGTGACTTGATCATCCCAAACCCACGCTCTATTATGATTCTTGTTTGTGCGTGTGCCTCATTATGGAGTTCTTATTTGGGTGTGTGTGTGTGCGTTTCTGATGGGTGTCATCAGCCACGGCTCCAGTGCATATCCTGCATTCCCCAACTAGGTGACCATGTGGAATGTCCCCACTGGAAATATCTGGTACAGCTGCATCAGACGCCAGATTTGGGAATCATGATAACTTCCAGGACAACCAGCACACATGTTCAGTAGTATGCCATGTGCATTGCACATGACCTGGCAGTTGATGAAGAGGAAGCCCTTGCGGTCGATGTAGACCCTACCCTGCTCAACGGGTGGTGCTTTGATGCATATGTTCATGCAGTCTATTGTACCCACTACCTCAGATTATTCTGCTATTTGGTGGAAGAGACGCACACTGCTGGCCAACACCTCACAGGTGAGGGGGAAATATACATGCTCACCGACATGTGCTGCCATGGCATCCAGAAACTGGTGGAGTACCCTGGATGCTGATGCCTGTGAGATTTCCATCATATCCTCAGTTGGCCTTTGGAAGGTACCTGTAGCTAGCATTCTTAGGCCTACACATACCTTTATTTCCACTGCGATGGGTTCCTCTCTGTTAGTTCTGTGTGTCAGGAGTGGCTGGCACAGCTCAACAATCTGCTGTAGGAGGTCCCTGTCCACCCTATAGTGCTCCACTATCTTCAACTCATGAAGTCCTTGGTTGGTCACCCTGGGTCTGTACACTCTTCTCCGTCTCCTCACTGTGGGTTGGTCGGCAGCATTCCTATCCTCACCACCCTCAGCCTCTTCCACAAGTTGTATGATAACTATTGCAGCCCCTAACATTTTGCTGTTGTGAGTGTTAAAAGTTCCCTGCTTGTTTACACCAGTGATGTAGGGTGTGGGAAAAACCAGAGGGGTTGGTGTTTGCATAGTTTATAGTGGCTGGGCTGGTCTGCTGCCTGTGTAATTGGCTGGTTCCAATCTGTTTCACCTGGCAGCAAACCTAGCACCTCTTGATTAATTTCCTACTTCTGCTTTCCCTTCCCATTGCTCTTCTGATTCATCCTGGGAGTGAGCCATGCAATTGGTGTACTGTAATGTGCACACTGCTGCTATTTCCTGGGTTCACTTCCTTTATCTTCCTGTAGGTCCCATTGCGTGGTGCACACACCCGCTTACACTTTGTCGTACCTGCTGATCAGGTTTAGACACACCTCCTGGCTTTGCTGTGCTAAGCTAGAAGCACCCCCGAGCCACAGGGCTCCAATCCGCTGACAGTATGCCTGACACTCCCACACATGATGTCACCTACCTCCTAGTCTTGCACTCAGCTATTCATACTCATACACTGTTGGGACCTGCCTCACATGCTGGGGAAAACTGGGATTCACTATCCTTCCCCTCATTTGCAAAGTATTGCCTGCTAATGCATAGTTACATGTGTCACACTGTGCCTCCCTCCTTAGCAACCACTACTCACTGGCCAGATTGTCTTTTGCCTGCCATTGACTTGCACGGTGGTATACTGACTTTAGTTAGACTGTTTGTTTTAGGTTTATTTTCTTATTTCCCCGCCGGTCCTGTTTGCGCGCTACTGCCTATGCTTCAATGGCCGTGATCAGCAGACATTTCATAAAAGTTGTATTTTGTACCTTTGGCATTGTTTGCAATGGCAATGGCCTTCTACTTAGCCATTGGCATTCTTCCTCCATGATATGCAGCCTTTATTTAGAGCTGTCTTAGCTCCGTTTTGGAGTTTAGAGTACCGTACTCGGTTACTAACCAAGTACATTTCTGCATATTATGCTAGTCCTGCACGCCCTGATTCCTGCTTCCTGGATGGCAGATTTACCTCATTTGCATGGTTTTCACCTGCAAATGGGGTGATTTGCATATGGGGGCTGGGGATGTGCTGCACAAGTGCTACAAAGCTTGCTCACATCAGATGTGCATATACGTTGATCGCTCGGCCACCATATTGGCAATAATTCATCCTACACTAATCATGCACACCGTGCAATCTTTTGAGAATATGGTGGAAAGTCTAGTACCTTATATATCCAAGTAGTGGCAATATCCAATGATGTAGAATACTCTAGAATTCATTACTCTTATTATAAACTGACTGACACGCTATTCATATAAAAAGGTAATAGTTTATTTGCAGCAGTGGTATTACTAGGCAAAATCATTATAACCATGGACTAATCAGTTTTTGAGATTCTTTCTATTTAATGTGTAATGTGTAATGTGTAATTTCTATTTAATGTGTATTGATACATCCTAGAATGTCAGCAGTTTTTATTTTTATATAATATATGGGTATGTGACTCATTACTTGACCTTATTCAGCTATGACCCATGTCAGAAACAGTACAGACAGTCGTTCAGTACCATTTTACAGTATTGATAGAGTAGCAGTTTCATACAGGTATATATCACAATCTAGCATTCTTTGGAAATAGACATTTGTGCACAATATATGTAAAATATTTTACGTTAACACAATGATTTACAACTATAAAGTGATGCATATTAATGGGCTTCACCATTGTACAGCTACAAAGTGCTTTGGCATTGCAATCCAGATTCCCATTTTTGGAATTGGGCATAGGAATCTGTAGTCCCTGTTAACACAGGCTGAATGGGGACTGGAGGAGTCCTTAGCCTTGAACTCAGGCATGGGTTAACTGCTCAGCATAGAATGCTACTCAATGCCCAGGTACTTTTAGAATCCATCGCTGGGAAGAAAGGATCAGTGTGCTGTGTGTATGGCTGTCTATTTGTGTGAGGTACTGTGGGCTGTAGTGCTGTGTGTGTGTGTGTGTGTGTGTGTGTGTGTGTGTGTGTGTGTGTGTGTGTGTGTGTGTGTGTGTGTGTGTGTGTGTGTGTGTGTGTAGAGATGTAGCCTCAGCAGTAGGTGCTGCACTGTGGCCCAATCTAATGGACAGGTCCAGGGCATGCTTGGAAGATGTGGAAGCATCCCATATGTACCCCTGCCCAAGGGAGCTGCATCCTCCAGGAGTGTTACAGATAGTAACATGGACTTGGCCAGATGTACATGTACTGCGTCTCTTACCAGACATGTCTCTAGTGCAAGTACCATGGCCTTGGGGACACCCTCACCTGCCTGTGTGCACCTCCATACTCAGTATCACTGTAGAAGTAGTGATGCTGCATGACTATGTCCCTGACCGTCCCCAACTTGAGTGATTACCCTTAGTAGAGCTTGAGGTGGAACAGCTCCATGAACAATGCCTGGCATGTGAAATGACAGCAACTAATCTAAGGGGGAGGCAAAAGCCAACACATTCTGACTAGGCTTATAAATGCCTTTGGGCAGATAGCCTAGTACCTACCTATGAACCTATGAACCTATAAATGAGAATCTGCCATCACAGATGGTCACCATGTGTTATATGCTGCACAAAATGCTATCAGCCAAGCACAGTGGCCTGCTAGATCATGTGAGGGTGACCTACCCCAAGAACCTCAGTTGTCTTACATGGAGTTATCAGAGCTGCCACAGGATGACCAACAGAACACAAGAGTGAGAAAAAAATGGGCATGGATGATGGAGGCTGCAACCATATGTTCTAACTCAGGCAACACAGCAGTGTCTGGTTCCTAAATCTGAGTCATGTGTACATAACTACACAGACAAAAGAGTGATGTTCATGCAGTGTTACCCCACTATGACAGCACAGAACACAACTACTGGAAAAAGACCATTGGTTGTCCAAACTAAACATCATACATAACCACAAAATTCACCTGCAAACTTTATGCACCTGTGCTATAGAAATGAACACATCTGGATGGCTACAGAATAATATTCACCACAGGACTATATGCAAGGTATATCACAAAAGATAACTGCACTGGCAGATGTATGGTATGTCCAATGTGCTCACAACAGAAGGTGTTGTTGGCCAGGTAAGATGTCATAATATATAGAATTAGTGCATGAAGGTAGTAGGAGAACTGCCATTATCACAATAAATGTAGATTGTGCATTGTGGATGAATGTACCATAACCAACAGAACCTAATTGCAGGGGTTGCAAGATAACACTGAGATGCATCACACATGTCATATGGATGTGTAACACAGTAGTACACCACCCTATGCAGAAGATAGCAGCAGCAATACTGACAACATGGCAAGCACTGACAACAAAGTCACATAACTGACACAGCACATACAAGCAATATGGGACATGCCTGACCTGGACTGTCACACCTAAGGTAACACTATAATGCAGAGGTGGATGCAACAACATGAGACAGCCAGATGAACAAATATGTGAAATTCAACAAAGCATCAATGACAGGCATAACACACCAGCCATGAAACCCATATCATTGTATGGGATATGACACCATAGGTATAGAAGTGTATATAAGCAGGTAGGTAATTAAAGGTACACATGGGAATTACACCTCAGCAAGAGGGTATGAAATGTGAATATGTATAAAGAGGTGCATGTTGTGGGGTCTATATTATAACATCAAAGTCTTACAACTTCGAATGTTATAATATTGGAATCCTATGCACCGAATGCTGAAAATAGCGAAGCTGCAGAATATCGAATACTTTCCTAGGGAAAGTATTCGGTGGGCCATTTCTGCAACTTTGCTATATCCTTAAATGTGGAGTGAAGGTTATGGACTGGGTTAAGGTAAGTGTGTGAATGAAGGTGAGTGTGCAATAAGGACCTTAGGGTTAGGAAGCAAGTAAGATGAGTGTGTGATATGGACTTTAGGGTTAGGGAGCGGGTAAGGTGAGTGTGCGATAGTTAGGGACCTTAGGGTTAGGGTTGGGTTAAGGTAAGTGGATAGCTAGTGGTGTATGTATGGTTTAGTGTAGGGTTTTGTGAAGTGTATGTGTATAAATCTGTGCCATGCAAAAAAGTAATATGCTGATGGCTGGAAGAAATGCTTGCTGTATGTTAAATAGCAAGAGCTCCTAAAATGGAAGCAGGGTGATTGCCAAATATCACAATGACAGTTATGTACAACATAACACAACAAGAATACAGTCACTAACGTCAGATACATTTGTTGAAAAAGCCTGTGGAATTGGACATTTCAGAAGCAACTTACATGTGTAGTAGATTCAGTGGTTATCATTGCCAAAGGGTTAGAGTGACACGGTATGATGCACATTGGATTAACTACTCAAATTCAATGTAGGTTACCCATGCTGTTGGCTCTCATCACAGACTTGGGTTCTCTTACCACATCTAGAAACACTGTGCTCACAGTGCTGTACTAAGGAGCTAGGCATGGTAACACAACCAGGTTAGGACACAGTGCAGCTATGGGCAGTACTGCAGTGTGTCTGTCTGGATGTGACTGCTTGGTTCTGAATAGGTTGACCAACAGCAGATGTGCATGCACATTGCAGCACAGACAATTGATGTATGAGGGCCATTTGTGGGTCTACTGAGAGGGGATCTGCCTTTCCCCACTTGAGGTAATTTGCTCATGAGGATCAGGGCATGTAACACCCAGTTTGTACTATGGCACTACTCTAGCACCACTGTAACAAGGCTTTCAACATAGTGTGCAACAGATACCATACTGTAATGATATACAGCCAATGCTGCCATGATCTCTTTATGTCTGTGCTCCTGACCATCATGTTACACACACAGCTGGTGTGCTACATCTGTAATATGTGCAAGTGCACCCAGGTCATTATCATGGCTTTGTTGTGAACATTCCTGCTCCTGTAACACCTAGCATTCGCCATCTGACATACACCTATGTGCATCAGCTACATTCTTATACTAGCAGTCTTTTGTGGGGCATAGTCACCATCTGTACTAGGCTGAACATGGGCAGCAGGTCACAGTCATTATCATTTTTGACATCTGCTGCCCCTACATCATCAGACTGGCCATCTACACTATCCTCCTGATTGGAGGCTACAGCATGCCCCATGTGACTGTCACCTTCCAGGCAGAACAATGCTGAACTAATTCAGTGTTCTGTGTTCCATTGGCTGTACTATTGGACTGAGGCACATCACATCCCACCTCAGGAAAAGTGGATAGACTTGTGGAGGAGGAGGCAGAAGGAGTATGTGCTATAGATAGTGACAGATGATACATGTCATATACATTTACAGGAGTCAAGTGAGGCAGGCTATGACTGAAATAATTAGACAAGTATCTAACTACAATGAATAATTATGGTGATGTGGACTTACTGGGTCAGCATGGCTATAGGCAGTGCTATGCATCTAGAAAACAGTGATATTACTCAAATATCAAACCAATATGAAGGCCAGTGTTAAAACAAACATACATAACAACATACTTGACAAGTCTTCCCCTGACTCCACCTCCAGTGATAAGGGCTGAAATGCCACTGTGGTGTAAAAAGTGACACATACACAAAATCTCAGTAGTAAGCACATACACATCATGTAGCATAGAAAACAATGCATACAACACAGCAAAGAATAGCTACAAATACCAGATCCCTGACATTGTTTTCCATAAGCCAAGTGTCTTATGCAGGTAAATAAAACAATATTAGCCATAAAGATATTGCAGTATAGAAATGATATAGACTGCTGTACCAGGTCTGTCATTCTTGATGAGTCCAGTAGACTTCTGAATAGTGTGGAACCTATAGCTTATAGTGAAACGCAAGCAGCAGGTGAGTACTTATTCTTAACAGAAGGTAGTGGAAGACAAAGGATGTTGACCAACCAAACTGACTACAGGTACACATACCTTATGTGTGCTAGTATTGGGCAGATGTTACTGACCTTGCACAAGTGAACAGAATGACATTAAACATAAAGTTCATAGCTGCACTTTAAGATGACATGGTATAACACCTATATAGACTGCCTTACCAGTTCTGTCTTCCCCAGATGAGGCTAGTAGCCTTTTGTGAAGCATGGAACCTGTAAGTTATAGTGGAACGCATGCAACAGGTGAGTACGAGTACATCTCACTCTTAATAGCAGGCAGTGATAGGCAAAGAATAATGACCAGCCTAACTGACAGACATGCACCTGACGTGTGCCAGTGTTTGGCAAATGTTGATGGTCCTATGCAAGTGAACAAAGCAACAGTACACATTAACGTCACGGCTGCACTTAAAGATATTGCAATATAACAACTATGTAAACTGCCTTACAAAGTCTGTCCTCCTCAGATAAGGCTAGTAACCCTCCATGTAGTGTGGAACCTGCAGATTATAGTATAAAATAATCCAAAATACTGCTACAGCTCTGGAAAGCAATGACATTCAGCAGAAAAGCTAGTCAGTCCTTCGATAAACTTTATTTCAATAAAAATAAGTGATTTAGTTCACTCAAAACATATGTGAACTTCTTCAGACTCTTCACCCACCGTAACACCTCTGTTTAAAAAGACTCAAGTACAGTGATGCAATCATTACATCACTTCCTCAAGCATGTTAAAGGTCCAGTCACCCTTTTCTTTAAAACATTTTAAATATAAAACAAAGACATGTACAAGACCAAACTACCTTATTATTTAAATAACTTGTTTTAACCCCAAAGGTAGTTAACACTTACTTAAAATATTACCTATCTGGTCAAAGCTTTTAATGTTAAAATAGGTTTCATACTGCAGCAGTCATTCGCTGCCATACTAACTCTTTCTTTTGTAAAGGGCCATAGGAACTTTATTTGCAAAAGAAAGAGTTAGTATGGCAACTAATTTTTAACGCCTATTTTTATCCAGGGTTGAATGACTGCTGAAATATGAAACCTATTTTAGCATTAAAAGCTTTGTCCAGATAGGTAATATTTTAAGTAAGTGTTAACTACCTTTGGGGTTGAAACAAGTTATTGCTGAATGTCATTGCTTTCCAGACTTTTAGCAATATTTTGGATTACTTTGTAGTATGTGTCATGAAATCAGATTGTAGTGTAACACAAACAACAGGTGAGTTCATCTAACTTTTAACAACAGGCAGTAACAGGCAAAGGATATTGATCAGCATAACTGACTACAGAGACATGTATCTGGTGTGTGCTGGTGTTCGGCAGATGTTGATGGCCCTGTGCAAGTGTACAAAATAATGTTATATGTAAAAATCACAGTCGTACTTAAAGATATCACAGAATAATAACTATATAAACTGCTTCACCAGGTGTGTCATCCTCAAATGAAGCTGGTAGCTTTCTGTAAAGTGTGAAACCGATAGGTTATAGATGAGCACAAACAACAGGTGAGTACATCTCACTCTTAACAGTAGGCAGTAGCAGGCAAATGCTACTGATCAGCCTAACTGACTAGAGACACGTACCTGATGAGTTCTAGCACTTGGCATATGTTGATAGCCGTGTGCCAGTGAATAAAACATCAGTACACATGGTGCCGACACTATCACCTAAGCATTGTCTATTTAATATAACATACTAGCAGTCGTACTTGTCTCTCTCATCTATGATGTTCCATTGTACATGATGTTGTTGTGCTGCTGTCACATGACCAAAAACAAATATGATGTTTGAATGAATGTCTGTGAATGACAATTTGATCATGTTTCTTTGTGAATGGAGGACATACCTGTACATCCTGGAACATCTGCCTCAATTCCTCCCCCAGGTATGCAACAATCCAGATGGGTATTATGGTGAGAGAACAGGAATACTGTTGTCTTATTTGGGGGAGGTAAAGGTGGCCGACCTCCAGCAGTATTTCTCTCAATGTCACAGCAGTGTTGTCTGTTGGCTGCACTGAGAATTATGTCAGAGCAACAGTAACAGCAGTCCTCCCTTGAGCAGTTATTGCCACCCACAGCACTCAACATGTTTGTTATGTCTTTACACACATAGTTTCTCCAGAATGCATTGTTTGTCCATCCAAGCAAATTTCAGCCATGTTGCTGCATGACCTCTAGAATAATTTCATTTTAAATGAGTTCATAGGTTCATGGATAAGTACTAAACTAACTGCCTTTGCCGGCCATTTTAAGCCTAGCCAGTTTCCCATTTTATGCTCAAAATAAACTATCCCATTTGGTTCTAGACTGGCCTTACCAATCCCATGGTCAATATTATATATTACCCCTAATGACAATAACTGGGATCATACCATAGATAATTTAAGGAGACCCATGCACGGGATAAAGCATTTAGAAAATGCATCTGTCTATTAGTAGTACATGGCAGTCCTGGTGTAAATTTTCTTTTGCATCCATAGATCTAAGTTGTACTTGAAAATGGATAGGGATGATCTTTGTTTTATATGGATGGGGATTCTGTTCTCCAGCAGCAGTGTCCTCTGTGAAATATACTTGTCACTAATAAAACCATTATGTTTATATTGCAGAAGAGAGTTAGATTCCCTAGACCAAGTATTTCTGATGCCATTTGACATGCTGATATGCAGTAAATCCATCAAGGGATCCTTTGTATGCCAGACACAAGTCACCTCTTAGCAATCTCTAAGCTAATGAGTATAATGACAGGGCTTTGAGTCGGTCCATGTAGGACATGTTGTTTAGGTCTTGTATCCTTTTAGTAAGGTATTTCAGTGGGCGCTCCAGTTGGTGCATGTGTCGGGACAGATACATACCAAAGGTGCATTATATTCAATGATTGGCCTAGTAAGGGCTGAGTAAAGGGAGATAATGACATTCCTAGATCTAGACACAATTCCTTTGTTTATAAGCTGTGTAATACAGTTTCCACAGTGGTACGGCGGTAGCATTGTTATCTCACAGCAAGAGGTTCTTCCGTTTGATTCTTGGCTTGGCTTGGGAGTGCCTTCTGTGTGGAGTCTGCATGTCCTCCCCGCGGTTGGGTAGCATTTGAAAGACATGCATGCGTAAGTGGGTGTTCCTTCGTTGAAGATTGAGTGTTGAGCTGGCACCTCGGCATTTCGTAAAAATCTACTGCCAATCATTAGTGGACCGGAGTTCCGCTGTGGTGACCCCTTACTGGGAAAAAGCCGAAAGACAAACAACATAAGCTGTGCAATACAGAAGGACTGTCTTACAATAGCCTAATGGTGAAAAATTAAGACACTGCCCACAGAAGTTCCCAAAACTTGAACAAGTGGTTCAACTCTTAGGGGTGTTTTATCAATGTGGTAGCTCCACAGCAGGTGACTTCCAAAAGGATACAATAATGAATTTTTTGGCATTTAGTTTCAGAGCATGATTTTGACACCAGTTATTTGTTTGAGACAAGCCTTCCTGCAGGATGGCTAATTCATATGGGCATTCAATGACTGCTGCTGGATTGCAGTCATCTGCAAACTTAGTCAGTCAGAGCCCTTTGGTATTGGTTTTTACTGCAGAAACTAGATGCCAAATAGGAGAGGTCTCAGCTCAGAATTCTGAGGGATTCCACTGGTGCCTGGTTTCTTTGTGGAGGTAACTTCCCCTGTTTTGATTATCTGCATCCTTTCTGTGAGCCAGTTGTCAATCCAGTGGGTGATATATGAGGTTTAATCCCCGTTTATTTAGCTTTCCTGCTCTTCCTTAGTGAAGAATTGTGTCAAAAGTTTTGGCCAGGTCGAGTTATGTGGTATGTACTGTTTACCTGTATGTAATGCTTTGCTGACCTTTCCAGAAAATCCACCAGTTTGAGTAAGCATGACTTGCCCTTGAGAAATCCAAAATGAGATGGGTCCAGTGTTTGGAGGTTACCTATCTCCTGACTGATTAATTCCATGGGAAAGGCAATTGTGTCAACTCCTTGTAAGCATCTTTAAAAATGTAATTTGCACATATTAGGAGGTATGCATGAAGTGCACCTATTGACAGATCAACTGCTTAAAGCATATGTCAATGTAATGCCCCTCATATACATTGTAATGCTATGCAAAACAGTAGATTCCATGTGCATTGCCAATATGCATAGATAAGCATACGGAACATACATGACATGTATCAATTGCTGAGTACATGTAATGTATGTAAAGCCTTCATGTGCAAAGCAATTACCCTACTCTGCATCTTAGGATATGTCATGCATTCAGAGGTGGAATTAGTACCCAAGTTTGGGGAAATGTTGATAACTAAGAGTCAGTCAGATAACCACAGCATCACCACTTCAGCAGTAACAGCCCTGGTTCATTCATAGTCATATGCACAACCAACTAGGCCTACCACATCAACATTAACCAACTGGGATACATCACAGATGTCACTGTAGTCAGTAACAGAGATTAGCACAATTGAGTTATGTACACTAATGTTCAGAACAGATGTAGCTGTAAGTCAAACACCTTAGAACAATAGCAGCATATGAACATGAACATAACAACATAATAGACTGACTCCTCTTGATGTCCTCCCATTCCCACTGAAGAGCATGCAAGCTTCCATTGTAAGAGTACATGCTTTTAGCAGACACTCCTGTTATTGTTCATTATCAACAAGCAGTACTATAGACTTACAGAAGAAACTGCATTACCAGAAGATGGGGCAGATTCTGTCCATATCCACAGTTCACTGAAGATGGTGTGATTATATCCAAACACCTGCATATGAGGAAAGCCTCCTTGACAATGATGTACACATATCCATCCATCCCTGCCCCTTCATGTGACTGACATGTTGATGATTAGATGATTTCACATTGCAAGCTACTTGAAATATGATTTACAAGGTGCACAAAGGACATTACAGACATCATAGAGTAATACTAAGTGAAGTAGTTCACAATAGCAATACAAACAGCTGAACCCATGACAGCTTAACTTATGCTTATAGCTGCAGCCAAGAAGCTATACGTAACAGTGATGTTACCTCAGTGCAAACAGCTATTAAGTCACATTTGTGCCAAACATAGTTAAATAGCTTCAATAGTGTTCAGTGCTTTGGAATCACATCAGTGAATGTCTGTGTAAGTTCTTGAATGTCAATGCATTAACCAATACCTTGGCATAAGTGCACAGCACTCGGTGCAAATGCCCAGTTGTTATCTTTGAATATGAACATCTGGAGCACCAATTCACCAATAGACTTCTACCACCTTATGTGCGCCACTTTTAAACTGTGATACTAACACTTTTTTCAGGTCATACACTTGCTACCTGTGAACTGAGTGGTATATGAGAAAATATTTTGTGCAAGGTGTTCTATTTAACCTTTCTGGGGAATTTGAAGACCATGTCAATTGAGAGGAGGATACAGTGCATCCAAGCACCAAAATGGACAGAAGAAGAGCCCCTCTAGATGCTGGCAGTCTATACTGGACACAAGCAGAGGATGTGGGCATACTAATGAAAATTCGCACAGATTGACATTTGTAACTGAAATGTGAAGGAGCACCAAGGACACAGCAATACCTACAGGACTGGCATGCAGGTCCACCACCAATATAATTATCACCATAGGAACTAGGATAAACTTCATCAGAGGATCATCAAGGTTCAACAACAACCCCCAGATGCCTACAGTAAGTGCCATGATCCACACCCTAGCACCTATTACATACTGTTATCATTTACTGAAAAGATATTGTGCTATACTGAGTCTGCATTCGTAAGTATTCAATGTGTATATGTATATATATATATATATATATATATATATATATATATATATATATATATATATGTGTGTGTGTGTGTGTGTGTGTCTGTGTATCTGTGTGTGTGTATGTGTATGTGTTACTATCAGTAAGTTACTTGTAATGAAAAATATGTTGCTGTAGTAAATTATTATTGGCCATCCAAATGCACATCCCAAAGTTATCTGCAAATAAGCAGGTATGTAGGAATTTATAGTAACAACATTTCTCATTAATGACTATGCTATTAAGAGAAGCTTGTGCACCCTGTTAAAAATTGTGTTAATCATGACCTCAGCTGGTTAAATAATATGGGAGTGTAAATCGAAGATGATTGTCTGTGGTCTAAAAACCCATGAAAGCATTATTAATCAGCTTAATTATGTCCTAATTTATTGTTATTAGCTTCAAATACTATGACTATCTTTGATGGTTGTGTGCTGCTGTATGAAAAAACTGTACTTGTGTTTCATTGTTGGAATGCATTGATGCCTACTGCACATAGGTCACAGATGACTACTCTTTCCTTTGTTATCCATAACACTTCAAAATTGTTCCATACAATGTGGTTTATTATAGCAATAACCCACGCCTGGGTGTGGGTAATGCTGGATTTACCCACGGTTGGCGTGGTTTGGTCGAGGCGAAGCCGAGGACCAAACAAAGACAACCGTGGGTAAATCCAGCATTACCACACCCAGAAGTGAGTTATTGCTATTATAATGACATTATTTAAGAAAATAAATAATTACTTTTCTTAAATAATGGCATTGTATAATGCCTCTTTGCTGCCCTTCCGCAGCTGTCTGGTGTTCAGCGGCAGTTCTGATGTACTGCGCATGCCTCGCAGTACATCAGAGCTGAGGGCAAAAGCAGCGGAGAATGCAAGATCTCCGTTGCTTTTACTATCTCGCTATGTTAAATGGGTTTAACATGGCGAGACAGCTTTAAAATAAGCAACGGAGATCTCCGTTGCTTATTTTAAACTGTCTCGCTATGTTAAACTCATTTAACATAGCGCAGACATTTAAAAAACAGCGGAGATCGCAAGATCTCCGTTGCTTACACTGTGTCGCTATGTTAAAGGAGTTTAACATAGCGAGACAGCTTTAAAACAACGGAGATCTGCATTGCTTTTTTTAAACCTGTGTCGCTATGTTAAACTCTTTTAACATAGCGAGACAGTGTTTTATACTAACGGAAAAAGTCTGGGCGACCGGACCTTTTTCCGTTAGTATATTGAGGGATTTACAACGGGCACGCTGGTTGGGCTGGCCAATCAGCGTGCACGTTTTAGAGGAGGCATTGTATAATAACAAGAATCACATTGTGATTCCCTTACAATTGTCATGGAAAGCAAAATGAATTAGAAATATATGAACATTGCATGTAAACATGCATTAATTTTGAGTGAGATATGTAATCACCCTTGATTAACAGCAAATGTGCCTCTGTAGTCCCTAGTCTGCGGTATTGCTGAAGGGTTAGCCCTCTAGGTGCGGATTATAACTGTAGTCTTGGGTGTTTGTAGTTTCTGTTTTCACAGCATTCCTTTAAATTCTATACTACCCACATTGGATTCTGTTAGACATTTAGGCATAATTTGTTAAGGATAGCATCTGTAAGATAATTTCTTTATTAGAACAGATGATCCATTTAGGCGGCAGATGACTAAGTCTTTCTTTGCCATCCTCAATACTTTGAGATTGCTCCATACAGTGTAGTGTCTTAACACCGATTGCCTTCTGATTCTCTTGCAATAATAATTGAAGAAGAAGATACGCAAGCTTAGTCTTGAATATTTAGTAATAACTATTCACATACATTACCTTCTGGCTGAATTAGAAAGATAGGAGTATTGCATGTAAACATGCATTAATTTTGAGTGAGTTATGTAACCACACTTGATTTACAGCAATATGCAGATGGCATTCTTGCTTTATAGTGTAGCTGTAGGGTTAGCATTCAAGGATAAACCAATAACTACTGTCTTATTTGTTGTGTGGTTTGGGTTCTATTTCCACAACAGTCTTTTTATTCCTGTAGTGTCCAGCTTTTATTATCTTAGGCATTTAGGCATGTTTTCTTAAGCATAACTTCTGTAAGATCTTTTCTATGTTTGCTACATGATCCATTTAAGCCTTGGATGACTATGTATTTCTTCTTCATCTGCAATACACCAAGATTGTTCCATACAATCGACTGCACTGTGATTCCCTTGCAGTAGTTATTAAAAGCAAAAACATGTAAACTCAGTCTGAAATGTCAGTAGTAACTCTTCATATTCATTACCTTCTGGCTGACTTTCAAATATATGAGCATTGTAGGGAAACATGCATTAAATCTGAGCAAGTTGTGTAATCATGCTGGTTTTACAAAAAATATGCAGATGTACCCCATAGACTGCGGTATACCTGAAGGGTTAGCACTGCATGTACAGTCAGTACCTGCAGTCCTATTTGCTGTGTGCTCTATTTCTACAACAGTCCTTTTATTCCTGCAATGTCCAGCTTGGATTCTGTTAGATATTTATGCATGTTTTGTTACATGCAGGTTCTGCAAGGTGATTTCTGCCTTGCAGTACATGATTCTTTTATTTCACAGATATCAACATAAGTTGTCATTAACATCTGCAATGTCTTGAGCAGTAATGGCTGTGTAATGTTTAATTAAGGTACCAGCTGTCACACAGCACAGGTCAGCAAATGCCATTTATTTTTATTATTATTACATGCCATATATGGAGTTATTCACATACATCTTTCCCTTTCTAGACCCTTTCTATCTATATGTAATTAGAAACAAACAAAAAAAAAAAAAAAAAAAAATATATATATATATATATATATATATATATATATATATATATATATACATATATATACATATATATATATATATATATATATATATATATATATATATATATATGTCAAAAACTGTGGTGGTGGTGCTGCGGTAGCGTTGCTGCCTCACAGTAAGATGTTGTCCTGTTTGATTCTCAGCTAGAGCGTCTTCTGTGTGGAGACATGCGTGATTGGTGTACCTTCGTTGAAGGTTGTGCGTCAGGGCCGGCAACTCGGCACGTAAAAATCTACTGCCAATCATTAGCGGACCGGAGTTCTGCTGTGGCGACCCCTAACTGGGAAAAGCTGAAAGACACAACAACAACATATATATTTATGTGTGTGTGTGTGTGTGTGTATGATGCATTTATGTATAGATCAGAACAGGAGGTCATTTTAAGCCTAACTGTTTCAACCAGTGGAATACCGTAGAGGTACTAGTCAATACCCAAGATTGCATTCAGTAATGACTGCCCATGTCCAGGAGGGTTGTGCATGCTATCCCTGGTAAGAATTTACAGTGCCCCATCCACTCATCCAGGTTCCTCTTGAACAGTGTCTCAGAGGTGCTCTGTTTCCTATGAATTGGTAGCCTGTTCCAAAGATGCAGAAGTCACTGGGAGATAAATCTGTCCTTCCAGTGTGTCCTATTTAAGTCACAGGCCACATTTTAGTCCCTGGAATGGGTGGCCCTAGACCAATTTGATTTAAGAATATGCAGTAAGTTCATTAGGTTTGAGTATTGGGTTGCTCTGTAGGACAGGCATAAGTCTCCCCTAAGAAGTCTATACAAATAGGACTATAGTGACAGGGATTTTAGTCGGTCCAAGTAAGACACATGCTAGACACCCTTGATCTTCTTTGTTAGAAACCTCTTAGGTCCCTCTAATAGCTGTAGGTGCTTAGTAGGGAACATACCGAATGGGGCGTTATACTCAATTATGGGCTGGATAAGTACCGAGTATGAGGGGGTATAACCTCTTTTGTGCTTGAGGTGATGCCTTTCCTAATCAAGTATGCTATGTGGAAAGCTTTTGTTACAATGGTAGACACATGGTGGTCGAAGTTAATGTCGCTGTCAACCTTTGATCCCAGGTCCCTTACCACTTCATGGGTGCTTAGGGTATTGTATTAAATTGATATGTAAAGGAACATTGTTTGTGCCGAAGGGAAGGATAATGCATTTCTTCGCATTCAGTTTGAGACTGTTACTAAGATGCTATTCATTGGTCTGTGTAAGACCATCCTGGAGTATACTGACATCATCTGGGGATTCAATGATTGCACCTAGTTTGCAGTTGTCTGCAGACTTGGTCAGCCACAACCTCTTAGTTCTGACCCAAACTTGGGAAAAGTATATATCAAACAGTAATGTTTCCATCCACTTTTTTCTCTTTTCCAAAGACATTTTCTTTTTGACTTTCTGACACATCAATATACACATTACAGGAGGCAGTTGCCTGTATTAATGTTAGAGCAGATAATACTTAGATATTGCACACTAAATTTGCAATGTATTATGCATATGCTGTTACAATGAAGCACAAATACATAGAAAAGTCTCTATATTGTAATATATACATACATATATATATATATATATATATATATATATATATATATGTATACACACACACACACACACACACACACACACACACAGACATATTTATATAAATATAGATACATACAGAAATAGGACTTGCATATTTTTGTGTGTGTGTGTATATATATATATATATATATATATATATATATATATATATATATATATATTTTTTTTTTTTTTTTTTTTTTAAACTATACACATGGATACTTTCAATTTCAATAAATTACTCTTTTCTAAAATTAATATATTTCCAAACTATGTGGGGGGCTATGCCCGCCACCCCCCCTTACTATATATTCGAACTCCAGAGTTGCACTTCAGTGGGGAAAAGGCCATATATAGCTTTCAGTAAAATGTGTTTCAGTGAATTGTGCTTTCAGTGATTTGTGCACTGTCATTTGAGCTTCAGTGAAATGTGCTTTCAATGAATAGTCCTAGACCCAGATATAGATTTATATATATATATATATATATATATATATATATATATATATATATATATATATATATGTATATATACCTATTTATTTCCATTGGAAAGAAATCGGTTGGCTAAACACCAACGGCACACATAAACAAATACATTTAAGTGGGTGGCTTTGTCCCCCTCACCCCACAAAATGGGGGGCTGTGCCCCCACCCCCCTAGCTAAATATTCTAACTGTGAGACTGCACTACACTCAGGAAAAGGGCAAGTGTCAGAGACTGGTCAACCGATTTCTTTCCGTTGGAAGGAAATCGGCTATTTGGCCGTTCGCTATTTTAGAAGTTCGACATTTTGGTGTCGAAAAATTCAGAGTCGACATTGTCAGCTGTCGACAATGTAATACAGACCCTGCTAGGGAATAAATTGCATGAGGGGTGTCTATGGTTGATGCATTGACCTGACATGTAAAAATAGAAATGCATGTCACAAATGGATATATGAGGGTGATGTATACTGGGATCAGGCTTGAAAGACAAGTTCAGGCCTATTATAGCCACCTGTCAGGGACTGCAATACAAGGAGAATGTGGGGGTACAAGGAGAATGTGGGGGTATCAATGTCTGAGTATTAGGTAATAGACTGCACAGAATTAGTGTTTAATGTAGAAAAATGAGTGTTTGCTAATCAAATGACATGTCTTGATGTGGAAGGGTTGCAGCCAGGATATGAACAGTGAGGTAATCAGATCTGTGTACTCCAGGAAACAGGTCTACATAGGTATAAAGAGATGATATATGTGTATTTTTTTGCAAGTATTTGAACTGCAATAGAATTTGGGTTAATCACATCAGTTTGCTTATGGCTTTTGTGCCACTGAGTGTTATGACTTGAGTGAGGCTGCTGTTGGGATGGGTAGGTGTTTGCATTCTGTGTGGGTGAAAGCATGTCTGCCAGCCTTTTTACACATCTCATCTTGCCCTGCTATTTAGCACATGTGGTGCATTGCTCTGCTGTGCCACAAGAGTAAAATAATAAGAGACACACATAGAGCTATGTGACGTGGTCCTTGTTGAGTCTGTACCACAAAGCATGCATCTGTAATCAGAGCTAACCCTGAAGCAGTTGTTGATCTTGCCACCCCCTCAAGCAAAGTTGAGAAGCAAACACATAAATAAATAAATAAATAAATAGATAGATAGATAGATAGATAGATAGATAGATAGATAGATAGATAAATATATAGATAGATAGATAGATAGATAGATAGATAGATAGATAGATAGATAGACAGATAGATAAAATAACCAAAAAGTAAAATAATTGTGGATGAAAATAAATGTCTTTAGCTCTTGGCAAAAATTACTGTGGTAGCTGTTTTCTATATTTCCCAAACTCAAACTGTAGCAAAGAGCTATAGTAGCTACTTGTGACAATTGCAAAGATGCAGGCAGTCTTTCAAATCCTTAAGTGGCTGTGATGTTAACCACAGCTGCTTAAATGATTATCTGCATTCAGATACACTCATGATTAGTGTCACTGACTTGGAGGGAATGATCAGTACATCTTCTATGGTGCTAATCTCACCCGCTATCATAATATACCTGGGGTGGCCACCCCCTTCTTCTCAATACCCTAGCTACTGCTTTGCCAATGCTTCAAGATTCTTCATGAACTGTGTAGTAGATTCAGAAAAAAAAAAAATAAATAAATAAATAACATTGGAGTAGCAAGGGGGCCATCACATCCTACAACATGTTGATCTCCCTACTGCACAGTGTGAAATACACCCCACCCACTGGGATGACATCATCGCAGACATGAGGTTTAAACAATATAATATACCTCATAATGTCAAGGTATTAAACTGAAGGGAAGCATGCTGTGCCAGAACAGGTGATGACATTTTATAACATGCTATGCTATTAAATCCCATTACCTTCTCTGAGCATAACTTACCTGAGGACTCGGTGATATTTCTCAATCCAGCCAGAGTTCTATGGTACAGCAGTTCTAATATATGTCAGACTTGGTATTACAAGCCCAGTCTGACATACAGATGGAGATGCATGGCCATGAGGCCACTCAGTGCAGGACTTTTGCCTGTATGGTGGGCTGGAAAGAGCAGCCATGGTGACCCAGAGCAGACATGATGGCCGGATGGGTCATCATGCCTGCATTCTCCCCATGCAAGATGAGAGTCAGACATGCAAGAACACTAGCTTATGAGAAAAGTAAATTTATTTTCAAAATATATGACACTGCAACACATACTCACTGACATATAGGGAATGGCTCACACTATACACATCCTCACTTGCAAGTGATCCTAGGGTCTTTCCGTAACTCCTGAGGCCTGCAGAATAGCCCCTCATGTATGTAGAATTTGGTAATGGCAGTATGGTTTCTGACTAAATCTATCTACAATACCTAGTCTCATACACAGGACCTTCCGCCTTGTTAAGAAGACTATTAAGCTCAAAGGTTTTCTCCATTGATCTGACTTTGTACATTGTACAAAGCTGTATTATTTCAGCATGGCAAGCCTGATTTCACTTTTGGAATTGGGTGCATGGGTCTGACTGCCCTATTAGTACATGTTGAATGGGGACTGTCAAAGCCCTATGTTTTGGATTTGGGTGTGGACTCTTAAGACCTTTTAGAATCTGGCCCCTAGTGCTACATCATTCTAAACTTTTGACTTTATTTTTACAATCTTCAAATCATTTTCTGAACTTAGGAACTCCACCTTTTTGACTGCTAACATTCTCCATTTAGCAAGAGTGTAAGAACAGAAGTATTTTTACTCCAGCAAAATTGTAATACTTTTTAATAAAATATCATTCCTTATGAAATATTATGCTCCTCTAGTAATTTTTTTGTGTGTAATTTTGATATGTAAATTATCAGTAATGTTTCTCAGACTGAAAGGTATGAACAGCTTCTTTCCTACATTAAGAAACTTGACTGATGTCATGTCCTTCAGGTGTGCTAGCTTTATTTTTGCTACCCTGCCATATCAGTTGCACATGTCATGTCACATGAATTTGTCATCCAGACAGAAGGAACTCATCTTTTCCATATACAAAAATAGGTAGAGTAATACTATAAATCATATACAAGGCTGCAGTTTTAAAGTAAAGAAAACTTACTGCCTCCGTATGCAAAAAATAATGTTTTACTTCTTCCAGATGATTTTATTAGTACTTGCATAGAATCCAAAAGAAAATCTTTCTAAATAACTTTGGCTCATTCACAGAATATAAAGCTGACACTGATAAAACAATGCAATTAAACACAAAATCAATCTTCTTCTATAGACATTAATCAACATTTTCCATAATAGAAGAAAAGTTCCACTTAGTGCCAATGTGACTAAACATATGATCTAATATTAAAACAATGTAACAGCAAAAAGTTAGGACTTGGACATTGAAAGCAACGAATGCTAAACAGATGTAAAAAAAAAAAATAGATGCTGACTCCCTACAGTATGAAGAACAGTTCCAGTTCTCTTTGCAATATATAAAAGTTCATAAATTACACACACTTAACTGCCTGTGACAGTACTATACTGCTTCAAGGTAACACTTAGGTATAACAATGCATATTCCTACTAAATTACTGGGGAAGATTAAATCTTCCTTTATTGCTATGGCCCACACTCAGCGTTCTTGCATCCACCTCATTACGGTCCAGATTCCCCCAAAATGTCAGGGCAGCAAAAGGGGAAGTGTCTTACTATAAGGGATGATTATCCTAGGTAGACTATGGTGCAAAATTCTGCATATGAATGAGGAAGAGGGAGTGGAGTATCACTGTCCAAAAGAAATTATAACAGCGATATGCTGTGGAAATCAGCCTCATAAGGTATGTGAGGTATACTCTGAGTGTATTAGATGGACTTTAAACAGCAGCCAGTCAAAGCAACATAATGAATGGTGGGTGGTGTCTAATTTAGTTAATGGACAGAGTGCTGCTATTGAGCAGAATCTCTAGGTGAAGAAGCAAAGAATAAATGTGGGCCAGGAAAATATGTAAAGCAACATGGATATCAGCAGACATGTAGACCTGTTTACCTACGAGTAAATCACGTGTGCGCGATTGCTTGCAATGCCACAATGATTGCCAGGGTTAATAATATAGCAATGTATATTGTCCAAACACATTATACGGCAGTGTATACAGTGCAGAGTATTGTGTAATCCCATTCCAGGCATTCTGAACAAAAGTTGTGTAAATGATCCATAACGGTACATGGACTGCCATTTAAAATAAACAATCAGGGAAAGTGTGTGTATTGAATAGGGAAACACAGATGACTTGTAGGAATGAACACAGGGAAAGAGGGCAGGTGAAACTTTGCAATGTACAGCAGATGAGAGCATGTAAATGGAAGACAGTTGTAGCAGGAACGCTAATCACATATCGACATGGTACAGTATGGACTGCACAATGAAAATGTATATAATGTGGCTGTCAGACAAGATGACATAACAGTGAAAAATATGTCTTTGTGATATAAGCATCCTGACATGAACAATGGAGAGGACATCTATCAGGGATGTTATATACATTCTGGGTTAGGGGCATACTATGAAGCTGCACAAACTGATTTGCCTGTATATGACTGTAATGTCAGCAGTGGTCTCCAACAAGTGTGACACAGTTACAGGCTCATGGACAACAGTAAACACAAGCATGCACAACCATGGACAATATCAGACTAATACCACTAGTAATCCCATGTCTCAAATATAACATATGTGATTCTGAGTGTGGATTTGTGTCAAATGACTTGGTCTGGTCAAGTTCCACAGGATGATAGTGTTGTCATCATGCATGGTCTTGATGACCTTCTTGAGGACATCTAACAGATGTAACAGATATGGGTGAAGCATTAACAACTTACACGTGTCTTTTGCACACAATCGGGATATTACCAGTATCCATTTAGAAAAGGTTCATTTAGAAAAGGTCCATGATTATATGTTGGTCTATCTCATAGATAAGGAGAGTCAGGAAGTGACTATGCATGCATGCATCAGGTGCTGTTCCCCCCTACTCAGATGTATGTATGTTGATGTATACCCTTCTATGAGAACATATTCCATTCAGAGCATGTGTTGAAGTATAAATCAAACCATGTCAGGAAGGTGTATGTGCTGAGTCATGATATAGGTGGTCTGTGATATTGTCACAGCTCACTGATTCTGTGTGATAGGCTGGATGAAGGTAAGACAGTGCATACTGCCTATCTTGATCTTGCCAAGGGTTTTGACACAATCCCCCATGCAGGTATCATTCAGAAATTCTCCCAGCTAGGCATTAACCCTTAGATCACTAGATGGTTAACTAACTGGCTCACTGAAATAACATATACTGTGAATGTTGGTGAATCAACCTCTACCAGAACAGCTGTCACCATTGGCATACCCCAAGGATCTGTGCTGGGCCCTTTACTGTTTTGAATCTATTTCTCGACAGTCCAGGCTAAAGTATATGGGCTTTGGCTTACCAAGTTGGCTGATTATTGCAAACTGGGTGCAATCATTGAGTCCTCCAATGATGTTAACACATTACAGGAGGGGCTAACACAGACAAATGATTGGTGCCAAAGCCACACAGTCTACAAATAAATGAAAAAAATTATTTTTGCCTTCTGCAAAGAGGAATTCCCCGTTAATTACAGCATTGACAACACCCCCCCACCCCCATGCTCAAACCCAGTAGTGCAAGACCTGTGAACACACATAGATAGCAATCTGAACTTTGATCATCAAGTTTCTACAGTGGTATGAAATGCTATGTCATGCACCTCATAAGTCAGGCCATCATATCCAGATCTGATGATGTTATAACAGCACTGTACTCAATCCTCATCAGAACACTAATACATGCTGCCTTTGGCCTGTATCTCACCAGACACCTGCAGCAACTGGAGAGACCACAGGGGTTTCTCACCAAGAAAATATAGGGTCTACAAACCATGCCATGATGTATGTGGATAACTGAAAGCCATATCACTGTAATCTGTATCATATAGTATGAGGTGACTTGGCCTGGCCTACAGAGCAGTCTCTGACCCTGCTCTGATGGAAATACTGCACATCCACAAGTCAGCTATAGCTGATGACATCAGCAGAGTCTGGTTAGAGGAAAACGGTAATAGCAGTGTCACACATGCTGCTGTAAAACATTCTCTCTAAGGTCAGGCAAGTGCACACACACACACACACACACACACACACACACACACACACACACACACACACACACACACACACACACACCAGTTGACTGCAGTGAGATCAGAATACCTACTTATCTAGGTACACCAACTATAGAACTCTGTATTTAATGCAAGTGCCACCGCATAAGTCTGACTTGTAGAGTGTTAGTACTTTATAGGGGATGACATCAGCAGTGGCTGGTGAGGAGAAGATTGTAATAGCAGTGTCCCACATGCTGGTGTAAAATGATCTTTCTAATGTTAAGCAAGTACACACACACACACACCCTAGTTTCCTGCAGTGAGAGTAGAACCCCTACCTAAGTACACAGACTAGAGGACTCAGTATTTTATGCAAGTATCATGGCATAAGTCTGACTTTAAAAGGCTGCAGGACAAATTATAGTGGATGACATCATCAGTGGCTGTTGGGAGGCTTGCATGAAATGGTTGTGTAGGAATGTGCAAGTGTTAAAATATCGGCAATACATGGGGATTGGAGTGGTAACTGCAGGACACAGAATTATACTCTTCTGACTAGACAGACACACACACACCTACACACACACACACACACACACACACACACACACACACACACACACACACACACACACACACACACACACACACACACACACACACACACACACACACACACACACACACACACACACACACACACACACCCCAGCTGACTGCAGTGAGAACAGAACCCCTACCTGTCTAACTACACTGCCTAGAGAACTCAGTACTTTACACAAGTGCCATGGTACAAGTGTGACTTTTACCAGGCTACAGGACAATTTTTAGTGGATGACATCAGCAGTGGATGTTGGAGCGAAAATGTTGAGAGGCCTGCATGAAATGGATAGCTAGTCATGTACAACTGTCAGGATATTAAAGTTCTGCATGCTACCAGACTGATGAGTGTACAATGTGTAGTATTTGGTGGTTGTGTGTCCAATGTGCAAGTATACTTTAAGAGACAAATTTACAAACTATATGCAAACAGATGCCCACATTACTCCAAGTAGAGGAAAATCTGAATGTGTATTGTCATTATAAAGATATGCATGGTATATATGGCAACATTCGTTATTCATTTCTGTAGTGTAGTTGATATATTTGTGAACAAGTACTGACAGACCAAGGCTGCAGGGCATGGGGTAGTTAACAGATGGTTGCATTGTAAATATGTGTATTTTCTGAGATAGTGCCTTCATTTTGTTTGTACTTCCACAAGTAGTTTCATGGTAAGAGCACTAAGTGGGCAGTAAACAAAAGCAATACATACTATTGTCCACTTTGCATAGCGCACTTCCAAGCAGTAGGCTTGCTTGATGGATGTCAAAGTGTTTGTGCATGTGAGATACACATTTCTACTGTTTTCCCTGTTTGTGCGTAGTTAAGTGGTGTGCAAACATGAGCCTCATTGCTAAAATTATGACAGTTCTTAGTACTGAGTGCAGGAAACACACCTGCTGCTTAGCAGACTCTGTGGCAGCAGGTGTAGATACACTAGCACATTTCATTTGGAGCCCAGATGATAGAGGGTTCAAATCCAGGTGTATGTAATACTTTCAAATAAGTAGTGATAATGCAATGAAATAATTCTTTATACTATATTCACCAGCTGTTAGTGTGTGTGTGTTAATGTAGCACAGCATGTTTAAGCGGCATTGCCCAGACGTAACCACACCATTGAAGAGCTGTTCATGGTTGCTTGGCATTGATGCATGATGCTAAACTCCATGCAGACATACAGACCAAAAAGTGAAGGGCTCTATTGTTTTGTTTTGCTTTTTTGTTACTTATGTGTGTTGTGCGTGAATGTATTTTTTGACCAGATTATTGGTGTTAAAATGCTGTAGATAGGCAAGTGGTGAAATGGGGGGCAAGTAGGAGGAAGAACAAAGGTGATCCAATATAGAAATGTGCAGGAGGGAGAAAGAACCACAGCTATCCATTTCTTCAACAGTGTAAAATGAACATGTGTACAAAATATTAGCTGAATTTGGAATGTCACCTCTACAAAGAGTAGTGACAACAACACAATTATGTTGTGTAGCAAATCTGACCAAATCAAGTGTGTCAAGAAGACATGTATGTGAAGTGGAGACCTATGTATGGGACAATATATATATTTTTTACTTCAGTAAGAGAAGAATTCTGGGGAAGGGATGTTGGCATTTCTGGATTAGGCAGCTTGTATAGGTGAGGAAGCAAATGCAAATAAACAGGACAGACAAGACAACAAGACATAGGGATGGTGAGGTACACAAAAGGTTGGGGCACACCATCATTTGGGAGAGGGAGGGGACAACACAAGCTCATGCCCATCAAATATGGGGACAGTGAGAATCTAGTCCTCACCAGCAGGACTGTAATCACTGTCTACTCTGCTGGCTGCTGGAGTGCTTGAAATTTCCTTTTACTATGGACCACAAGGGAGACCAGCCTCTCCATCAGACATAGGTTTACACCTATGGTGATGTGTACAATGCTATGCACTGACCCTGGCATCTCCTGGAGGGTGATGAAATCCTACCTCCACCAGTACTCCCGGAGAGTACCACGGCATCAGCTGCCAGGGTAGTGCTGCCAGAGGGTACAAGTAGTGCAGGTGCCTACCTCCCTGTGCTGTAAAACATTTAGCTATTAGTAGAGATGGATGACATGGAGACATTTTGATGACACAGAATAGAAAATAAAATAAAAATAAATAACGGTTGGGATGAGAGGAAAAAAAAAGATTAAATTAGTACCATCATATAAACATAAAATGCATTATCACAATAATACAACTATTTTAACTGAAGTTTTATATTTAAATATACTTCCTAACATCTGCAAGCCATAATTATGGATTGCTTAATGTAATCCTTGGAATGTGCAGATATTGCAGATATACTTGGTTCAAGTATGCAGATTAAAGTTAACAGCACGGCATTTATGCCATTTGGGTAGAATTTAATTTCTGTAATATTAGTAAAGGATTGCACTATTATATACTTGTTATCCATGGTATTTGAACCCACAATGTCTGACTACAGTTTTATACTTGACTCCTAAAGTTGGTTTGTGCTACAGACTGACACATGTATACTTGCTTTGGGTCTATATCAGAATAACGAAACACATATGTGCAACTACATAAAAGTCGACACATAATACACAAAACCTCTAAATAGCGAACAGCCACATAATCAAATTTTTTCCTAGTGAAAAAATTCACGTAGCCATTCGGGAAAAAAATTAAAACCATTATCAGGTGGGGGCCTTCACCCCCCCCCGCTGTGCCCCCCACACCCCCCTAACTAAATATACCAACTTTGAGATCGCAGTATAGTGACGTAAAGGGCAACTCCATGTAGTTGGCCAACTACCTCCTTGTCCTGTGACATATTCATCGAATCTCTTAAATGCAGTTCGATGAATACGTGTCGCTCTTTATGTGTTCGCTCAGAAGCCATTTCGTGCTTCTGATATAGACCCCTTACTTTTACAGGTAGGATATACATGCTTACTTTGCTACCATTGTATAGAAAAGAAAACATTTGTTTTTTTTTCTTTATTTTAAAAGGTACAATAATGCTTGTGCTGCATACACACCACTTGCTTCCTTCATTCACTTTATACACTCAGCATGGACCTGCCTATTCACATCAATTTCAGAATTAGCTGTGAAAACAAAAGAACAGAATGCCAGTCTTGTCTATATTTAGTTTTTATGCATTATAAATTATCTTTGTTAACGTACTTACCCAACTGTGGGATGTTGCTAGTTTGGAACTCATCCAACTACTGGTTGAGTGTATCTGTCTTGTGCCTTTTAGGTTGTTAAAGTGGTACCTACACTGTTTTCCAGTGTGTGGGATGCCAGTTGCACTGGATACAGCCTTGGCCAGACTTTTCCAAGCCTCAGACTTGTACTGGGAGCTGGTATAGTCTCACTGCAAAAGCCCCTGGCTGTGACACTTTACCAGGAGTCCAATAAAGATTCTGGATTCCTCAACATCCCACCTCTGTGCCTAAAACTGGGCACTTTCTTCTCTAACACCAGACATGTCTAACCCAAAAGTAGTGCAATAGCATATAATGTTTTCCTGCCAATTCCTGTTATCACATTTACTGGTAATGTACAAAGCTGAGCAATGATGCCAACAGCATTTGTGAGATGTTAAGCAGAGTAACAGTGCCAAACAGAGAGGAAAGCAGTTCTGGAAATTGTAAATTTAATCTGACACTTGACATTTGTTTCATGGGTGTGTGCTTCTGTAACTATTAGGTATATTAACTTTGCAGACATGCACTGGGGACATAAATTTCATGACCTAACACATGTTTGGTTTGGCAATATACACGGAAAAAATAGATTTTTATAGTGTGGGATTCAAACCTATGCATAAAGAGCAAAACATTTTCTTCCACTGTGGTGATTTTCCATCTTTGCCATGGAAGAAGTGCTTCTCAGATAGAGTCATGAATTATTTATAAATACAGATGACACATTGTGGTGGTAGCCATGTATGTGTGTGACCTGACAAGGTCCTTGTATATATATTCACTTGTGTATGTGTCTTACTTGAGTGAGAAGGCAATCCACGTATAGTAAAATTATACTTACAGAAACATAATAGACAACATGCCCTCAGTCATAAATCTGAACCATATTATCCCTGATACATATAATTCATACCAGCTCCATTGCTATTCATAGTTATTGTTATTTATAATTATGTATAAATTGTTATAAGTGATATTTAATATAACCTGAGACGGAGCAAAAGTAAAAGTGTCTGGAATTTCCTGTATTAGATCCCAGGACCATGTATATGGCAGCCCTGCACTTACACCTGTTGCCACAGGAATATCAAAATAGCACTTAGATGTTTCCTGTTCATTACTATAAACAGAGCTGTCACAAAGGTAAAAATAAGTTGCACTTCCTGTATTAGAACGCAGGATCATTTATATTACAACCCTACACTTAACCTACTTCCACAGGAATAGTTAAATAGCAGCTAGATATTTTCCTATTCATTATTAACTTCTGAGTGTTAACCGCCACACAACAGCACTTACCATGTTTACACAGTACCCAACATACAGTTAACACAACGTATCTGTTTTGAAATTGTTGGCTGTCTTCTTCCTCCCTGCAGGTGTTCAATGGCTGCAGGTATTGGGGAAGCTTGTTAACCAATGCACATCACTTAAAGGTGTTGCAAAATGGAGAGCAAAAACTGCAACAGTGTATCCTTTTTGATATTTAGAATGTCTACCCCTTGTCTGAAGGTGTTCTGTCTGCTTCCTATGCGGGACATTAGTCCAGGTTTGTACACTGCAAATCATCATGTAAACAAGATAAGCAAAGCTAAACATGACATTTATTGTTTCTCTATTTCCCCTGTTTATGCTAAGCTGCACATTGTGCAAATACTGGCATTAAAAAAGGAATATCAGGAGGATGGAAGAAAAGAAATCTATTAAATAAGCAACACTACAAAATTTATATTGGTACACATGAAATATTTTTACACTAAGCTGGATTTGAACTCTCACTCCAGTGAACCTTCAAAACTTGTAAGGGTGTTTTATTCCTCTTTGCCACAGAAACAGTTTTGCAACACAGAATGCAAATCATTGTGCATACAAGCAACTGCAACATCATCCACAGTATTAACAAAACATATGGCAGTTATACATTTCTGAGTTGTTTGTATATGTATTAATTTCAGACATAGTATGCTGAGTGATCCTACAACCATTTATGACTATTGCTTCCAGAAATGCAGCTGTGCCTTATCTCTCTCTGTTTGTTGCTCATTCTTCTCTTATCTAACCAGTAATCTATGACATGCAGTCTGTAAGGCATTCTGTATCATTGCCCTTAAAATGTGCGAGGATACTAAATGGCAATAATATACAGATGCCAATGCAGGGGGAGTTGGATGTTACTGAACAGAAACTATGAAATGTGTGCTGCTTGTTTACATTTAAAGCCTTGATACAATTGCTTCTACACCTTGTAAGTCTAACCTGGCTGACACACCCACTGGAGGTAAGGGAGTCTGAATTGCTGTTGCGTTTTCCGTCTCCCTACCAGTAATCATTCACAGCTGCAATTCATTAGCAAAACTACTGAGGCATGACCTGTACTATGTTTACATTTGCTACACGGAGCCACAAATTTGGGATTCAGTAATTCTAACGAGTTCACACCTCATTTGCATCTTCACCATGCTCCTAGCCCTGAAAATACATTATAAAAAGGGAACCATGTAGCTAGGGGACTTGATGGTGAGGAGACTTGTTCATGTGTGTAACACAGAAGAAGATATCACTTTGGATTTATTTGCACAGAAGAATACTGATCTTGATCAGGTATGATTTATTTTTCAGTTAAATACTGGATATGCTCACATCTGGTTACTATTTGAGGCATCTACCAGAAAAGGGCTACAAGCCTACAGACCCTTGCATCATATGGGACAAGACTGTGGATCACCAAACAGGCTGTGTCCTGCTTCTCTTCTTGGGATTGGTGTTAACATTTTGCTTCTGTTGACAGAAGAATCAAAGGAGTATTGTATCCCAACAGAGTGAAGCTGTGGTGAGACCAGCATTAGTAGTAGCCAAGCAGTAGCCGTTCATGCGACTCCCCTCTTTTCATCATTCTTGACAAGCTAATTCTTTGTTTTTAGTAAGTACTGCTTGATTTGTTTCTAACTTCAGAATATCTGCCTAAATACTTCCTCCTTAAATTTTCAAGGTCTACATATTAGTTCCCCTGAAATGTTTGGCAGTGCGTACAGACTCAGACACCTTGAGTGACAATTTTCCTGTATAAGCACAATTGAAATTTCTACAATATCTAGTTGTACACAGGACAACTAGTTTGCAGTGACAAGCACATAGCTGCAAACCTGATACTCCTGACAGTGATTGATATTCTCACTCTAAAAGTCTAATCAATAAAAAGGGTCTGTTGCCATGGATATGAACTTTCCTACTGTCTGTGTTACCAGCTTTGTGGATATGGGCATCCTGTGGCAATGTAGAAATTACATCATATTTACTGAGAACCAGTTAATTCTCAAACAAACTGATATGGTATGTGAGAGATGTATTTACACAACATCACTGGAGGCAAAGCTCTCACATAAAAGTACACCTAATGTCAATAAGGTTGTCAGTAGTACACATGCTGCACCCATCATGCACAATTCAAAGCAGACATATAGACCTACATATACTGAGGCACTTACATTTAACCTTCCTAGTCCACAAAGACCTCCTAGATAAAGTACAAATAAGAAATACCCTAAGTAGCCCCAAACACACTCTTTCAAAACAACACCCACATCAACATATAGAGCTACATCTCATGGAGAATCTTCCTCTATGTCCTTAGGGCAAGTCACCACACAATCCAACATTCTAGTCATTGGAGACTCCATTGTGAGACACACTGATGTCCCTCTCATGAGGCTGAGTAAAGGGAAAGGTATGGTCAGTTGCTTATTAGGGGCTAGGATCTGCTACATTATGCATGCACTCAGGTCACTGGACCACAATTAACAATATGACTCAGTCATAGTCCATGTAGGAGTAAAAACCTGAAATGTGCCTCCCTAGACTATATGAAGAGAGACATCATAAGTCTCTCGGAATATGTGTTTCAGGCTGGTATGAGCCTAGCATTGAGCAGCATTTTACCTTCTCCAAGGATGATGCCACAATATGAACAAAAGATGACTGACTTTAATAATTGGATTAGTTTCTGGTGTCATTCTAAGGGGGTGCAATATTTGTTAGCATGGAAGGAGATGGTTAGCAGACCATGCTGCTTTGCCAGAGATGGTCTGCACCTCTCCTCTGTAGGCTTTTGAATATTAGCTAAAACATTGTCTTCCCCCATATTGCCTTTTTCAGGCAATGCCAAACTGAAAGGACTTCCGACATAGCAAATCAAAACCAAGAAAATCTAAAGGTATTACTGCTCAATGCTAGGAGCCTAAACAAAAAACTCCACTCCCTGGAAGCTCGCTGTACCCTAGAGAATGTTGATGTCTGTGCGGTCTGTGAGACATTGTTTAAAGCCACGGACAGCCCACCAACAGTGCAAGATTATAATGCCTTCCACACATTTAGACCAGCTACTTCACAGGCAGGAACTAAAGGTGGAGGTGTCTCCATTTATATCAAAAATAAATATACTTAAAGGCTGGTCAAACTGGACAATGCACTTGAGCTGCTCCATGTTCATATCACCATAGGTAAAATCCAATACAACTTTCTTGCAAGCTACAGGTCCCCCTCTATGACCCAGGAAACCCATACCATGTATTTAAACTCATTAGAAACACTAACCATCTGGTTCAATACCATATTCATGGGTAACTTTAATTAATCCACTTTTTAACTGGGAATCCTATACAACATCAAACGTACATGCACAGAGATTCTTGGATTTTGTAAACACCAACTCCCTGGACCAGATAGTCAATACACCAACCAGGGGTGCAACTATACTGGATCTGGTCCTCACTAATATGGGAGAGTGCTATACAGCCCCTACTGTAATGCCTTCCCTGGTATGGTCAGACAACAAAATAGTCTCCTTCGAAGTAAAAATAAAACCTGGACCCCAGCTCACCCGGGAATATTTAGGAACTATTCTAAGGCTAACCTCTTGCTATTAAGTGAGAACCTGGCAAAATTTCAAGCCCCTATAAATCCTGAGAACACTTCTGCGTATGCAGAACTGTTCACATAAATCCTGTACAAGCATGTTAATAGCTGCATAGAGGCAGCTGCACCCACTAGAAAGAAGTATAGAATTAACTCAAAAAACAAGCCACCCTTGTGGAATCACAAAATCAGTCGGATGTATAAAACGAAGAAGAAAATCATGGCAAAAATTAGGAGGTGCAGCACCCAGCAGGATAAAAGCACTCTCATCAAACTAAACAAACAACTCAGGGGACAAATAAAGTCTGCCAAAGCCAAATTTGAGGTAACTTTGGCCTCCCAGGCCAAGGACAGCCACAAAGAACCTCAATGGCAATACACAATTGTGTGCAGAGCTTATTGTAAATGGAGCCACCTATACTGAGCCAGAAGATATAACAAAACACCTGACTGATAAATTCAGCTCCAACTTTAATCCTCTGTCCTTCTCAACCTTCCTGCAGGAAATCTCATCAAATATAACTCCCCCTACTATCACTAGGGAACAGATCCTTAATGCTGTCTCTAAGATTAAAAAGAACACTGCATCAATGGGCCCAGACAAAATCGCAGGATGCATTCTAAATAGCATGAAACATGGCCTATCAGGCCCTCTGGAATTACTATTTAACTGTAGCCTTCAAACAGGCTTCATGCCTCATGAATGGAGAAAAACAATAGTCATCCCTCTGCACAAAGGTGGGCCATCTACAGACACTGGAAACTACAGACCAATAAGCCTCACTAGTCTTATATGTAAAGCCATGGAAAGAATCATCATGGAGATGATCAATAGAGATGTAGTAAACCTCCAGACACTGGACCCAACCAAGTTTGGTTTCATCAAGGGCAGATCATGCCTACTCAACATGGTGGACTTCTTTGAGAAGGTCACAAAAGCAATGGATGAGGGCAAAATCGTTCACACCACCTACCTTGACCTGGCCAAGGCATTTGACACAATACCCCACTCGGGCATTGTTGACAAACTCAAGAGGTTACCTACAAACCCATATGTCACCCAGTGGATAGTCAGCTGGCTCACAGACAGGACCCAGAAAGTTAGAATTGGAGAGTCCACCTCTACAAAGAGGCCAGTCATAAGTAGAGTCCCTTGGGAGTCAGTCCTTGGACCACTGCTTTTTGGCATTTACTTCTCAGGAGTCAAGGCCAATGTCAGTGGTCTCTGGCTGACTATATTTGCAGATGGCTTAAAATTAGGAGCTGTCACTGAATCTCATACTGACACAAATGTTCTCCAGGAAGGGCTGACACAGACAAACAACTGGTGTCAGAGCCATGGACTAAAACTAAATGCCAATAAATGCATAATAGTATCCTTTGAGAAGTCATCCGTCCCTGGCAACTATTATATTCACAACACACCCCTTAGAGTTGACCCAGTAGTCAGGGACTTAGGGACACGCATATATAGTAATCTAGCCTTTGATCATCACATGTCTACAGTGGTGAGGAAATCATTCTATGTTGCACACTTTATAAACAAAAGTATGGCATCTAAGTCCAAGGAAGTCATTGTTCCACTGTATTCGGCTTTCATCAGACCTATTATTGAGTACAATGCCCCCTTTGGTAGGTACCTAACCAGGCATATCCAACAACTGGAATGTCCACAAAGGTTCCTCACTAAAAGAATACAGGACATAAGTAATATGTCCTATGCTGACCGCCTCAAAGCCCTATCCCTGTATTATGTATCCTACAGGCTTTTGAAGGTAGATTTATGCCTGGAATACAGGGCACTGACAGACCCCACTCTAATGGCCCTCCTGCATATCCACAAAACAAACAACACCAGAATTACCCATTCTAAAGATTTAAACCTTGCCTGTGATACAAATAGGACCTGCTGGAGAGATAGGTATGTATCCCAGAAACTACCCTCACTATGGAACAGGCTCCCCATCCATGTGAAGCAGAGTTCCTCCTTAACCCAATTCAAGTGCAACTTGGACAATTGGATAGGAAAATGGAAATTCATCCCTGGTTTGGCACCTGTGTCCATAATGGACACATGTAACCTGTATATGTTTTATCTCCCAGCCCTACACTTACCCTTATCAAGGGTATCAGAACTTGTCAGAGATTTGGGATGCATGGCTAGGCTTAAAAAGTCCCTTGTGGTTGTTAGCCTAGTAAACACCTATGAATATATATATATATATATATATATATATATATATATATATGTGTGTGTGTGTGTGTGCGTGCATCTGCATTATCAATTGCTATTTTTATTGCTATGCATTTCTTAGAAGTTTAGTGATGTCATAAGCATTTTTGTCAGGTCATTTTACTTTCTCAGATGCACAGCTTTATTAACTTTTATCATAAGTGCTAATGTTACAACTGTTTTTCACTTTACACTCTTCTATAATTATTTCAGTGAAATGCAAATGTCCTATATTGTCAATGACACATGGGTGTTAGCCTTCTAAGATATAACATAGACACCTCTAGGAGAGTGCTGGGAGGTGACTGTCAATTGCATACAATTGAATGTCCTGTGGTAAATGTCCGCACATGTTTTTGGGAGAGTTTATTTGATAGCACTTGTTCACTGATGGTTTTTAAGCAAAATGTGTCATTTGCCTGTTGTTTGGGGGTGGGTGAGTCAAGTTCCATTTCTGTTTTTACACAAACAAAATTGCTTGTACAGAGGTTTGCTTTGCTATTGTAACTCATCTTGTTTTGCATCCAACCTTGCTTTATGTGTGACTGTAATATGTTACACCCACATAAATCATTTTTAATATTTGAATAGCTTGACTGCTTTTTGTTTCTTCAGTGGATAATATTGAAAAACTACCTTTTATGTGTTATATCTAAGCAGGACTTTTATTTATATGATATTTATTTGTATTATGCTTCTTTTGTGTTTTATGTCACTTAGGTCTATGACACCCATGCATCCTTATCCCCACAAAACCCCTCCACTGATCCTGAGAATGAATTAATTATCAAAGCATTTAGGCGATATAGTACCTTTCTGCTTGAGAGAGGATGTGGGAATATGTCTAGAAGAATGCAAATTTGGCAGTAGATAGTGGTTGATATAAACACTAAAGCTGTCTAGAGCAGGATATAAGCTCTGGGGCATCATAGGTCCACTGACATGATTTCATTTGGCTAGAGGTAAGCAGCTGAAGTGGCCTAAGGATGGATGGCTACAAGGAGGCCTGCTACAGAACCACCACTGACATCAAATGAAGAGTTCCTGTCCATTGTCAGGGATCCAGAGACCTCAGTGGAAAGTGTAAACAGCATGTGATTGGTGTTGGTGCTGCTGTTTCAGGGAGGACAAGTATGTCCCAGGAGGAACTTCCAGGTAGGCTTACCTATCTCAGTTGTTAAATACTCCCTGTGTAGTAAATAATGACAGCAAGACTTAAGTTCTGTTGAACATAATTTGGGGGGATTTGAGGAGGAGAAGAATAGTTGTAGATTGATACAGTTAACACATTCTGGCTTGGGGTGGACGTGTCATCCAAGTTTTTGTTAAAAGTATTATTAATGGACATATAAAGGGCAAAACATTTTAACCCCCTGTGTTACTGTTAATTGTGATGATGGTGTCCTTACCTTTTCCTTAACTTCTTCCAGGACTTTCCTCCATAGGATCTCTAGAATCATCTGCACATGGTAAGCCAAACATTTTTATGTCAGCACTCATGAGTTCAAAGAAATATTGCTTTTTTTTTCATTTTTAAACAAGAAACAGCTTTATTAAACCATCACTTACAACAAAAAAATATTTATTTCATCCATATGTGTGATGCGGGTGTCAGGACTGTTGTGTGTATTGATATACTGTCTGTAACAGTAGCATCACTGTTAGCTTGCTAGCATATATTGGACTACAGTAGCATATGTATTCATTTCTTACCTGTGTTTGTTGCTTATTATCACAGGTAATCCTAACAGTGGAAGTGTAGGGCTCTTACCATCTGATGTCAGAGGACTGGCAGACACTGATGATGATGGTGGCCAAACAGAAGCAGAGTTGAGGATGCAGAGGTTGAACTTGACACTGAGGGTGACATTCAGCCATCTCCTATAATTCTATCAGAAACAGCCAGTAGGCCTATGCCAACCCATTCCAGTTTGAGATATTGAACAGGTGGAGGGTGAGACACTTGATCAGGATAGTGTGGTTACTGCAGTTTCAGTACCTGCTGACTCTGGCTGTAGCCAAAGTGTGTGTGAGTTGCCATGAAAGAGGATTGTTAGGGCTGCTCTGAGGTGGCCTGCTGTCCATCCTCCACTTGGTCCAGGTATGTCTTCCTGTGCCATCTACATATGTTTAGGGCCATCATGGACGCCCAAGCATTTTCCAATAGATCCTCCAGAGAAATGCGTAGGGTTGTAGATGTGGCACAGTCTGACATATGTGACTGCCTCCACCCTGTTGCTGATTCAGTGGATCGGATGAATGACATGCTGGAATGGGCAATGTCTGTGATGGAATGTCTGCTGGGATGGGGGACGGTATCCATGTGGGCATAGGTCAGCCTCATCATTTGATGTTAGCTGATGAGGGCATGCCCAATCATACCCCCATAGTGGCACCACTTCCACTGCTCTGTTACTGGTTGAGGTGTCCACACCCAGATATGGCAGGCTATGGGCTTGTGGTACTGGGTGTCCTCATGATGACAGCTCATCCAGCAGACATCAGTCATGTTCAGGTAGGAGCAGTGCATCTGACCATGAGTGTGGACATGCCAGTGCAACTCCACGCAGAGTCAGTTCTCATGGTTGGGTATGACAATGATGAACTGCCACCTCTACCATGCACAGCTCATACCTGTCCGACATACAAAGATGTAGAGCCAACACAGAGCTTGGCTGTGTTTATGCAGACACTCACACACCAATTTCACCTGGAGGGCCCATACAGACATACACAACAGGTCAATGGTTCAGCCATGAGACTTACAGCTCATTCTGTCTCACTGGCCATTTGTTACTTTATCCAAATATCTGCCAGTTTCTATTTTTATTTATTTATTTTATTTATTCAACATTTGTTTACTGGGAAAGTCTGACTTGGAAGGAAGCCAATTTTCAGCAGTGGCCTGTGGAGAAACATTCCAGATGCATGCCTTTATATTTCTTACTCACACGTACTCACTTACCTTTTGTGTCAGCTCAGGCTTCCTGCCCCCCCATACACACACACACACACACACACACACACACACACACACACACACACACACACAAAACATGCTATGAAAGTGATGATAACTGTGACATATCCTTGTTTTCTATCTTTTGTATTCAGGGATACATAAGCTTTGTGTCTGACACTCAGGGTGCATAGCCAGGGTTCATAGGTTCATAGGTCGGTACTAGGCTATCGGCCTTAGGTCCTACACAAGCCTAGCCATAACAATTCTCTGGATATTTCTTCCTACAATATTTACTTCCCTGGACCCCTGTCTAGCAGGGTGACTGACATGATCCCCGGGGTGAATTTCCTATCTCCCATCCAATCGTCAAAGTTCCTTTTGAAGAGGGCCAAGGAGGCGCTCTGGTTGATATGTATGGGCAGTCTATTCTAGAGTATGGGGAGTCTCTGGGTCAGGAACCTATCCCTCCAGCATGTTTTGTTCATTGTGATGACAAGGTTTAGATCCCTGGATAGTGTGGCTCTGAGGGATTGGGATTTTTTTAAGTGGAGCATGTCCAACAGCTCAGGGTTTGACATTGGCCTTGTATGTTAAGCAGCAATCACCTCTGAGTAGACGATATGCCACAGAATATAGCTTGAGTTTTTTTAGATGGTCAGTATAGGGCATCTGCTATAGGCCTGTGATTCTTTTAGTGAGGTATTTCTGCAGTCTTTCCAGCTGTTGCCAGATGTCCCTATTTGAGCGGGACTGTACCAGGATCAGCAGCCCTATCCTGAGTCATACACTGCCGGTTAAAATCTTGGTGCAACGGCCTCTGCTTTGTTTTTATTGATTGGCCTGTATGCTGGTATATGGGCTAAACAAAAATTGCCAAACATGGAGCTACTTGTGTTTAATATGGAACTGCGATGTTCCACATTACATTTTTTTTTTTGGTCTTCACTTAGTGTGAAAGACCTTTTTTTCTGTCCTTACCTGGCCTGTCAGAAATCTGGCAACCCTGTGCATAGTTGACTTAATGCTTACTGTATCTATGTCTGTGTTGTTGTTTTGCTAATTGTATTGCTTTCTTACCTGTTTTTGTAATATGTGTGTGGGTGTGTGTGCATTTCTGATGGGTGCCATCAACTGCGGTTCCAGTGCATAACTTGCATCCCCCCAGTAAATGGCCCTATGGGATATCAACCCTAGTGAAGATCTGATACATTTGGGAGATATGCCAGATATCTGAATCATGGTAACTGCCTGGGTTGCCAGCAAACACATTCAATATGATTCCATTAGTGATACACATGACTTGGCAGTTAATGGAGTGGAAGCCCTTGTGTTTATGTAGACCCTTCCTTGTTCTCCGGGTGATGCCTTGATTTCTATATGTGTACAATCTATGGCCTTCCAGTACTTCAATGTAGTGTGCTACATGGTAGAAACTCTGTATACCGTGCCCTGTCCTCAGGAGTACAGTGAAATTGTATGTGGTCACTGGCATACCATTCAGGAATTGATGAAGGATCCTGGATGCTGATGCCTGTGGCAACCCCAACATGTCCCCTGTTGGTCTCTGAAAGGTTCCTGTAGCTAAAATTCTAAGTGCTACACATACCTTTGTCTTCATTGGCATTGGTTCCCCTTGGTTTGCCCTGGGTCTGAGTTGAGAACGATAGAGGTTGCAGAGTAGTATTTTTCTATTCATCCTGTATTGTTCTACTATTTCCACCTCAGGAAGATTGTGATAGGCTAAATGGGATTTCAAAACTCTTCTCCTTCTTGGCCTGGTTTGTTAGTAGCAGCAGCAGCTGCAGCATAGACTTCAGCCTTTCGCACATACACATGAATTAAAACAATGGCAGCCCCTAACATTCTTTCTGCGTAGACTCCTTTCCATGGCTGTATTCTAATAGCTTTGGGAATTCGCAGGGAAAACCAGCACTGAGTCTACATGGTTGCTTATAGCTTATTGAACAGCTCCTCCATCTTGGATTGGTTGATTAACATACAATTCAGCTGTTTGTGCTGTAGTCAGCACTGAATATAAAACAGTGCTATTGGGTGTGCATCATGCTTCGATGTGCACCTGGTTTTAGTGGCCCATGTAGGATTTATCGAATCTGCTCTGTACAATATTTGCTTGCATTTGTGTGGATGATTTCATGGATTTGCTGCTGCTGGGCATGACCATCGAAAAAGGTAGGCGATTGTCACTGAGTTGAGAAATATGTGACAGATGAAGCAACAGATGACATTACACCTAGACCCATGCAGAAAAAATGAGAAAAAGGAGGTTGATGCTGATCATGATTATGGTGATTATGATTTCATTTATTTTTGTTCTTTGGCTACTGCAGAGAGTGATTATTTCCAAGAGATACTCAAATATGCTTAAAACTTTAATATCCCCAAAGACAGACTTCTACAAATATTTCTTTTAGCTACAGTGTTAAGCACATCTGGTATCTACTGCAAATAATATTCCATCATAGTTAATATATTAGCTATACCATGCTCCTTACATTTCAGGCAGTCTCCACCAAGGTAAATGTGCCACAGAAATTCATGTCGGCATCAGCATTGACTTTTGGAATTAGAAGAAGGGTATTAGTCTTTCTTGAATGCTTATGTACCTCCTCTTTTGTGAAAACCAGGTAAAGAAGTAAACAGGCTTTATGGAATCATGACCTTTTTAGCTTGGCTTCCAGAAATGTGGGGCACAGCAATGGGTAGGCATTGCACCAGTATTATATTACTGCTCTGATCCTGACAGAATGACACTATCACAAACAAAAAAGCTACAAACAGGCTAGAGTCAGTGTAAATTCCATGGAATACTATCTATATTCACTGTTCCCACATGATGCCATACACTAAAATGCCATGTAATACTATATACATTCACTGTTCCCACATGATAAAATATACTAAGGATATATAATGTGATGGAACAATTGATATTAATGAACCTTGTTATCCGTTTCAAGCTTAACCCAATATTACCCACATCTAGGAGCTCTCTGAGACTTAAAGAGAAGCAGAAAAACGTAGAAGCATGTGCATATATAGAGTTAAAGGATGTGATCTGTAGTAGAGGTACACGGGTAACAGGTAACTACTGGGTCCTCAGTTCTACAATCCTAAGTTCTACAACCACAGCACATTCAACAGGGGAAAGTTCATCTGTTTAGAGTTTCTACATTATGCATAAAGCATTTAATAGATATTTTGTTGATACTACCTTAATTATAAATTACCCCAATATGTGAGCTGGGTAGACCAGTACCGGGAAAGGTTTGTTGGTCAGGCATTATTTCATCACTGTCATATAGCTGGTGTCCACGTTCTTAGGGTATGTATCATGTAATGTCATGAAGGGATGGTTGTGGGACCATGAGGACTTACCTGTTCATAAACCAATGTAATAAGGACAGGCACAGGAGCTACCATCATCTTATGCCCAGTTCCAAAAGAGAAATCAGGCTGATTATAGCAAAAGAAGTCACTGTTGTACATGAATGAGGTTTACCAATGTACAAAGCTAACTAAATGGAAAACTAAAGTTAGTGGGACATGTCAGCAAAGCAGCAGATTCTCTTGCATGTGAGACTAGGTAGGCACTGTAGGCAATACTTGGTAGAAAGCCAGACTGCCTGCTGTACCTAGTTCCACTTACAGGTGGATCTGTACAGAAGGTGTGGGGAGTCAGCGAGGACAGTCTGTGTCTGCAGTCATACAAAGCTGTGCAAACTATGAGCTGTCCATCCAACTTCCTTTGCCAACTTTTCGCACAGTGTTGTTTCCCAGACAACACTACAGGTGGAATTCTAGCACTTGACAGCCTCATAGCTGTGGAAATCCACCTGCATAGTAGACCAGCTATTGCAGGTAAGATTCTTACCAGCACTAGCAGGACTGATATATAAGTGGAGCTGTTGTAGCAGAAAACTTCAGTGAGCCCCAGTAGCTCTGCCAAGTCTTTGCCCTACACTTAGAACAGGTACTGCAATTCATGAACACAGGATATAATATAATCACCTTACCTGTTGCAGTCATATTAGGGTTCCACTCAATTCAATACCTTATTGTCATGAGGTATTGAAGTAGGCAAACCCCACCCCCTGGGATGATGCTATCCTAGGGGTGGTAGTGTGGTTGGAGGGTTTACTTCAGCATAGTGAGGGTGGGGTGACAGAAGAGTTGTGCTCCCCCATTCCAAAATTTTCACAATCAATACCATGTTCTGCCACAATGGTTATTAACTTTGCTGATGGATGGAGATAGGTTCTAGATGTCTGTAACTCCTCTTTAATGGTCTCCCCTGAAAGGTCTTATATTAGGTCAGACCTGTCATTATAGGCATATACTGCCAATTTATACTTGCTCCTGAGTTTACATCAGTGGTTCCTCTTTTTGTAATGGCAGTAGTGCAATTTTAGGTGTAGGGCTGTGCTTAAAATCTTGTATGATTCCTTATTTTCATATATCAACGAAGTCTCGTACATATAGACTTGCATGCTTCCACATTTGCATATATTATATGAGGCCATTTCCTGCAGAATTGCTTATGTAGTAACAGCTTTCATTAGCTCAGGACAACTCGATGCACTTAGCTGAAAATGTTTTGGAATCCACCTTCTTACTTATGAGGAAAGTGCAAGCAATACCGTGCCTGAGCATCAACTGGCACTGAATCCAGTCCTTCTCTGGTTTGGTATTCTTTGAGAACTTCACTTAGTTTTTAAAGCACCTTTACAACTTTATATTGGAAACTTGTTGGCCAATAGTAACACTGATGAAGTTTTACTGTATCCAGCTAATCCTGCCTGCCATTACCACCCTGTACCTGCTCGTATTAGTGTATAATACATGTGTGCATCATTATGCTTCTGCATAAAACAACACTAAGTATATATTACTTATTCCAAGCCTTTTACACTACCCAAGGTATATCAATTGCTCTTTTAGTCAATATCAAACACACCATTAGCTTTCCTGTAGGATCCTCCAGTGTTCAATCACTCCTTCAGAAGGCAATGACTGTATTGTTTCACAGTAAGAGAGTCACGTAACCATACCTTGTGTGAGTGTTATATATCTATCATATTACTGTAGATGTGATTATAGCCACATACCTCATGTGTTGTTCTGCTAATTCGCAATAAGAAAGGAATAAGAAATGATATATGGTATATGTTTTTTCTCTTTTTTTTAATTTCTCCAAATCTTCTGGGTTTCTAATACCATGACAGGAATGGACCCAATTCCTAAGTCAAAGTATGATTAAAGTTAATGAAATTAATATTGTTTCAATTTTCAGTCTTTGATGTCAGCCAAAAGTGCTCTTCGCAGCACCCGCAATGTGCCTAGTAATGACTCCTTCTGCAATTCATAAGGGATTACATGTATTGGTAACAGATCTAAATATGATTTTAGATTCCTTTTTATAAGATCCATTGCTCCTACTACTATTGGAATCATTTGGTTATTTTTCTTCCACATTGTTCTCATTTCTGCCTGCAGATCCTGAAATTTTATGACTTTGTATCTCTCTGCATGCAATACACTGTAGTCACTGGGTGTGGTGATTTCAATGAGCAATGCTACTTTTGTCTTCTTTTCATGGACCACTATATCCAGTTTTCTAGCATCTATCTTTTGAACTGTTGGTAATGGGTGATCCCATGTGATGTAAAGTTCATCATTTTGTATGATGCTTTGTGGCTTATGTTACCAGTGTTTTTCAGCCACTTCATTACCGTAATGTTTGAACAATCAACAGTGCAACAGTCTTGTCACATTATTATGCCTTTCGGTATACAGTCCTTCTGCCATTAGTATGTCTCAACCAGCAACGAGGTGTGCAACTGTTTCCAATTCAGTTTTACAAAACCTACATTTGTCTGCTTCTCCCACATTTTCAATGGACTTTGTAAACCACCGTGTTCATAGCCCACTATCATGGGCTGTCATTATTAACCTTTCATCTCTTGGCTTGAATTCGCTTCTCGTTAACCATTCCTGCATTCATTCCTGATCAATATGAGGTTCTTCCAAACATTTTCTATACTTGAAACTATATTTATACATTTTCCACATTTCTTGCCTTCTCATTTGGTCCTTCACCTTATATTATTTCTTTTGTTTTTTGGCACATTCAGTTGCTGTCTGATTTTTATCTACTTCAGGTTTGATTTCCAGTCCTGCTTGACACCGATATGCTTCCGCTAGATTAAGCAGAGAAGTCATCTTATATTTATTCTCCTCATGTTTCAAAACATTCACTATGTTTGCATTTTCTTAGGTCAGCAGATATGTGTGGAGTCCCATGATTGCAGATCTATATATGTAATTAATTTCAAGGAGGCCAATCCCTCCTTTGGAACAGGGAATATATAATCTTGGTATGCAATGATTTTTATAAATCATTTGGTGAGCATGAAGCATCCTTCTTGTTTTCCTATCTAATCTATCTAACATGTTTTGGGACCAATCAAGAATGTTCAAAGGAGACAACCTGGAAAGACAACCAGCTACAGCAGGAACCAGCCAAGGAAACGTAGCTAGAACAGCGACTCGCAGCTCGCTGAAACACAATTTGTAATGTAACGTACAATACCCCGCTCATATGAACTCCACAGCACTGAATACACTTAGTTAGATGTTAAACCACCAAGCATAGATATATTCCAAAACGCTGTACAAAGGTCGATGAGACATCCACAAAAAAGATGATAAAGCGAATCCTTTTATTGTAACCTGAAAAACAATTGCCAATACCACTAGTTTAGCGCTTTCATCTGCACCATCGCAGACTTCCTCAGAACTAGTGTATACATTAAAATCAATCAGTTTAAAATCACAATTTGGCGCTAATGTTAGCATCTTCATTTAAAGAGACAGGCATTAAAGTCATCATCCCAGTTACACATATAAATCTAATGATCTGCATTTTAAATGACATTGAGCCAGCTAAAAATGTGAAGAAATGTGAAAGCATATAAAAAATGTAAAAATCAAGAAATGATGATACATATATGTGCATATACTTAACATACACAATATTAAACAATCAATAAACAAACAAAATGCTAAAAATATGGCTTATAAAAATGAGAATACTATGAATCCAATGTAAGGAAGGGTTTGATGCTAATAAAATCATTAATACCTGGACTTCTAGTAGAGTCAGTCAGGATCTGCCATTTGCTCTCCTTACAGGCTAATCTAGTCTTCCAATCACCCCCATATGGTGTTTCTTTTTCCTCATCTATAATAAAGAACAAAAATGTGTGTTCTTCACCACGTTCTTTGATATGTCTGTATAGTGCATTCTTGCAATCCATTTTTTGAATTCTGTAATAATGTTCGTAAATCCGTTTCTTTAGCTCCCTTTCTGTTGTGCCTATATAATAGGCCGAACAAATTTTACATTGAGCTAAGTAAACTACATGTTTGGTGCAACAATTTCCACCTATACTCCTTATCATAGTGTGGTTGGTGTCCTCCAAAATGATTTCACTTTTGGTATTGATGTACTTACATTGGTTACATCTTCCACACTTACTAGTAAATATTTTTCTTTTATTACATTCACCCTTCCTAGACTTAGAGCTTTCCAACAACCTTTTAATATTAGGACCCGTCTTATAAACAATTCTAGGTTTTTCTCCTAAAATTTTCTTATTGGCATCTATAACTGTGATAATATCCCAATATTTATTGAGAATGTCCTTAATTCTTACACTATAGGGAGTGTAAGTAAGAACACATACTCTACCCATATATCCATTACCACAATTTATAATTTCATTAGTCTCCCTTGTATGTCCCAATAAAGGTTTAAATTTAAGTCCCCATTGGGTTTTAACATATTCAATGGTGTCGTTAATCATATCCATGGGATATCCTCTACTTCCAAATAATTTGGCTAGAAGTTCCATTTCTACTTCCATAAATTCTCTAGTGGAGGACATCCTTGCACATCGAATACATTGTCCTTTAATGATGTTCTTAAAGATGTGGTGGATGGACCCAATTCCTAAGTCAAAATATGATTAAAGTTAATGAAATTAATATTGTTTCAATTTTCAGTCTTGGATGTGAATGACTCCTTCTGCAATTCATTGAACATATATTGGTAACATCTAAATATGATATACCTTTTATAAGATCCACTACTACTATTGTTGGTTCAGTTTCTAGCATCTATTCTTTTGAACTGTTGAGAAATGGGTGATCCTATTGATATATTCATCAAATTGTGTGATGATTTGTCTTATGTTACCTTTCCACAAGATGAATATATCACCAGTGCAAGAATCTTGTCACATAAAAGGTATATAGTCCTTCTGCCATTAGTATGTCTCAACCAGTGAGCGAGGTGTGCAACTGTTTCCAATTCAGTTTTACAAAACCTACATTTGTCTGCTTCTCCCACATTTTCAATGGACTTATTCCTGCATTCATTCCTGATCAATATGAGGTTCTTCCAGACATCTTAGATTAAGCAGAGAAGTCAATTTTCTCAGCAGATATGTGTGTGGAGTCCCATGATTGCAGATCTATATATAAATCATTTGGTGAACATGATGTTTTGGGACCAGTCAATCACTCCAAAACTGTAAGTTAGGACAGGAAGAGCAAATTGGTTTATAGTTTGGATTTTGTTCCTAGTTATCAAAGCTGTTTTCAGGATTAATTTAAGACTTCTAAAGTATTCCTTACTGTAGAACAGAGTGTGTGTGTGTGTGTGTGTGTGTGTGTGTGTGTGTGTGTGTGTGTGTGTGTGTGTGTGTGTGTGTGTGTGTGTGTGTGTGTGTGTGTGTGTGTGTATGTGTATGTGTATGTACCTTTAAGAAGCATTTCCAGATATAAGCACATGCATATAAATAGTGAGCACGTGCAGGCAGCAATTCCATTTTAAGAAAACAGCCAGATAGTGAGTGTAGTAGTCAGTCTGTTTATAAGTTTATTTAAGTTACAAAGCCTCATTCCTGATGTGTTTGTGTGTAATAATGCTGCTTGAACTGAACCCACAACTGCTTGTCTGTTTTACCCTGACCAGATGAGTGACATGGTGTCAGAACCGGGATTAAGAGAGCAACATCTTCAAGCCATGAGGTTCAGAGTTGAATGTGAAGGCAGATTTAGCTGACTGACTGAAACAAAGCTCAGATAAACAAAAAGGGTCAGAAATAAACTCAAGGTAACCAGAACTTGCACAAATGATTTATTTTGCAAAGAACATGAAGTGGAGCACTTGTAAGGCACAACATGTATTATTAATCAAATAGCTAGCACAAAAATATATTCTTCTTTTTCTTTCGGCTTTTCCTAGTTATTGGTCACCACAGTGGAACTCCGGTCCACTGATGATTGGCAGTAGATTTTTACGGTGCTGAGGTGCCAGCCCAACCTTCAATAAAGGTATGCCCATTCTGTATGTCTTTCGAATGCCACTTGACTGCGGGGAGGACATGCAGACTCCACACAGAAGGCGCTCCAGCCGAGAATCAAATGGGACAACCTCTTGCTGTGAGGCAACAATGCTACCTCTGCATCACTGTGGCAAAACAGCACAAAAATATGTTATTAATTAAACAAAATGTTCTAAACTATGATATGTGATAAACCTAGCAAAAATATCCGTGTGGGGCTCAGAATTACCTTTGGTTTGTGCAATGAGCATGTTTAAAGTAAAATGGGCACAAGAAAAGTATAATGAGCATGATAAGAGAGTAAAAGGGTATAATGAGTACAATGTTGTTGTTGTTGTGTCTATCGGCTTTTCCCGGTTAGGGGTCACCACAGCGGAACTCCAGTCTGCTAATGATTGGCAGTAGATTTTTAAGTGCCAAGTTGCCAGCCCTGACGCACAACCTTCAAAAAAGGTACGCCCAATCATGCATGTCTCCACACAGAAGACGATCTAGCTGAGAATCGAACAGGACAATGTCTTACTGTGAGGTGACAATGCTACTGCAGCACCACCACCGCAGTGTAATGAGTACAATAAAAGGGTAAAATAAGGGTCTATATTAGATAAACGAAAGTTTATCTTACCGAATGCTGACATTATCGAAAATCCCAGAACTCGAAACTGCAATTGTAGGGGGCTGTGCCCCCCACACCACCTGCTAAATATATATTCCAACTCCGAGATCGCACTGCAGTGAGGAAAGGGCAAATATTCCCATCTTCACTGTACTGCGATCTCACAATTCCGGTTTCGGGTTCCGGAAGTTTCGCTCATGTTAGCGTTCGGTAACATAAACTTTCGTTTATCTAATATAGACCCTAAAAATCTGCTTAAAAAGCAAGGCAACGGCAGTTTTTTTTATTTTTGTTTTAGCAAAAGACTATGTTTTGGGCATAAACTACTAGTTTGCATTGGCTGAAGCCATTTGAAGCATAACTAGAGTTGTTTGAAGTATCTAACAGTGTGCAAAGTGTTTGCAGAGCATGTGCTTTATTACGGTGCAATTATTTCAAAGAGCTTGCTGGGTGCATAGTACAGTTATATTGCAAAGTGCAGTCAAAGTGCAGCCATTTCAAAAAGTTTCTTATGCTGTGTACATTTATTTGCAGAGTGCCACCATTTTAAAGTGTTTCTTACACAGTACAGAGTTATTTCACAAAGTGCAGCCATTTTGAAGAGTTTCTGTGGTGTGTACAGTTTATTTGCAAAGTGCATTCATTTTGAAGTGTTTCTTACTCTGACCTTTTTCTGCTATGTACAGTTTATTCAAAAAGTACAGTTGTTTCAAAGTATTACTTACACTGATAAGGAGTGGTTTCATAAAGTACAGTGATTTTAAAATGTTCTTGTGCTACGGAGACTTGTTTGGCAAAGTGCAGTTATTTCAGAGTCTGTTGTGTAATTGGACATAATTACAAATTTTGGCATAAAGTTCTGCCATATTTATATGTATGTATGTTCATATGTAATTCCAAGCACCTTCACTACTGTGTGTTGATATGGCACAGACATTTTACAGACCCAGTCCACTTATGTTTTATCATAATATAAAATGGCAGAGAATTGGATAGCATTGAGCAGGAATAAGATATTTTCATACAAGGAGCTTTTTTTTGACAAAGATGCACATACGAAGGCATTCATTTTGCTTAACTTACCTGAGTCAGAGGCCATTGAAAGAGAGCATTTATTTATATATGCACCAGCAGTATATACAGGAGAGGGGGAAACTATATTATTGCGGTACCGGCTAAATCAAGAGAGGATCCTGAGTACTTGAAATGGAAATTTAGAGAAAGGTGCAACCCCCAGACAAATGTTACATTAGAGAGGCACTTATTTTGCACATGAGACCAAACACCAGATGAAACTATTGCAGCATATGTAACAGCTTTATTTCTCAAAGCTAAAATGTGCAGATTTGATGACTTGAAAGATGAATTAATTAAGGATAGGCTTGTGTGTGGTGTTAAAAGTGCTGCAGTAAGAAAAATGTTGGTTTGTGACAGTGATTTAACATTAAGCAAAGCCATAGAGATTTGTCAAAATCATGAGCTCACAGAAAGGCACACTAGTATGCTTACAAGTGATAAGAGCATGGTTTTAGCAACCTCTAGAGCAAACGTAGACTGCATTCAACACATGGCAAGCAGAAGCAGGCCTAAATACATAGCAGCTGCAGCCTGTGTGGGGTTTCCTGGAAGATCACGTAACTTTCTAGCAAGTTCCAAGACTAGCTAGGTAAAATGGACATGCTCAGTGCAGTCTAAGGGTGAGTCAGCAAAACCCCAGTCAAGTCATATTGTTAACTGTCATAATTGTGGTGCCAACCATGAATCTAAAAGAGAATAGTACTTAGGATTTAGTCAGGAATGCCACAAGTGTAAAAAATGGAACCACTTTCAAAGGTTTTGTAAATCAAGCAAGCCACATTCCGTTATTAAGAAAGGTCACTCAAAAAGGCAAGTTGATCATATAGAAAGCTGCAACCCTACTTTCTATGTAGATGGTGTATCAGTGGTCAGTGAAAAATTAATACAGTAGATTTGTTGACAAAGAACAAAGTATTTTGTACTGTCCTGATGAATGGTAAACCCACAGAGCTCAAATTAGACATTGGTTCAAAGTGTAATGTATTGTCAATAGAAACATTTGTTAGAGTGAGAGCTGGTGAGCAACTTAATTTGGCCAGTTGTGCGAAGCTTGTTGCTTATGGAGGTAAAGAGATTCAGACCAAAGGCTCAGAAGTGCTTTCACATTATTCAGATGGGAACAGTTGCAGCTTGCACTTTTATATAGTCAGAAGACCTGTGCAGTCATTATTAGGTCTCAGAGACAGTTTAAGAATGAAACTGCTTTCTTTTACCAAAGAAGTAGAACATGTAAGCACATGTCCCAGTTCCAGTATCAGTGGTGCTATTTTCTCAGAGTATGCTGATGTTTTCGATGACAAGCTAGGCAAACTTCCAGGTGTGTACTCAATGAAAGTAGACACAGAGGTCATTCCAGTGGTAAGACCAAGAAGGAGAGTTCCAATAGCTATTCAGGGCAAAGTTAAGGTCCATTTACACAAAATGGTGCAGCAAGGTGTGATTTGTCCAGTCACAGAACCAAATGAGTGGATGTCTTCTGTGGTAGCTGCTTATAAGAAAAATTCAGATGAAATCAGAATATGCATTGACCCAAGAGACTTGAACAAGGCATTAAAGGGACCTCATCATCCTATGCGTACAGTCAAGGCGATTGCTGCCTGCATGCCAAATGCCACTGTTTTTTCTGTCTTGGATGCAACAAGTTCATTTTGGCAAGTAATGCTTGATCTCAAATCTTTACTACTGACTATATTCAGTACCCCATTTGGTAGATACAGATTCCTCAGGATGCGTTTTGGAATAAATTCTGCCAGTGAAGACTTTCAATGTGCAATGAAGCAAATTTTTCAGGCTACCCGTGTGCTATAATAGTTGATTTACTCGTTGGAGGTAATGGTGAAACAGAACATGACAGAAATCTCAGAAAAGTTCTGGACAGAGCATGTGAAATGAATTTAAAGCTCAATCCTCTGAAATGTAAGTTCAGACTACCAGAAGTTAAGTATGTAGGTCATTTATTTACCAGTACAGGCTTACAACCAGACCCTTCTAAATAAGCAGCCATTCTTGAGATGCCAGCCTCAGACAATGTCCAATCTCTACAGGGTTTTCTAGGTACGGTTAACTATTTGGGCTAATTTATCCCTGACCTTAGTGAGTTATCAGCTCCTCTGAGGGAGGAGATATGCAAAAATGTTACCTGGTCATGGTTAGAACAACACCAGAGAGCATTTGATAACCACAAACAGCAAATTGGCAACTCAGCTACACTGATATACTATGATGCCTACAAACCAGTAATTCTTTCTTGCGATGCTTCAAAGTTCTGTCTTGGTGCAGTTATTCTTCAAGAGGGCAGACCTGTAGCCTATGCATCTAAAACTCTTACCCAAACTGAGATGTGGTATGCTCAAATTGAGAAGGAACTAATCATTAACCTCTAGTCACTATTTTAAAGAAGCCTATGCATTCAGCTCCTGCAAGACTGCAAAGAATGATGCTCAGATTACACAAGTAAAATTTCAAAATGGTCTATACAACAGGTAAACTTTCTTTATCTGGTTGATACCTTATGTAAATCATCCAGAAATACCACTGAACAGCTTGATGAAGATAATTTTGACTTTGATGTCACGGAAGTGTGTAATTTTTCTGCCACAAGACTTGATGAGCTGAGAGATCATACAAAGACTGGTCCTATTTTGCAAAAGCTCAACCACTTCATTAATGTAGGATTGCCATCAAAGTAATACTCTGTACTGCCAGAAGTGCAACCTTACTTTCTGTACAGAGATGAGATGCTGATGGAGGATGGCATCATTTTCAAAGGTCACAAAGTTATTGTTCCTACTTCCTTACAACATGAATACGTTCAGATTTTGTGTTGTGGCCACCCAGGTTCCAATTCTACCAAAAGAAGGGAGAGAGGACTAGTACTTTGGGCTTCTCTATCAAAAGACATTAATAAAGTGCTTTCTTCTTGTTCGGTATGGAACAATACTAAACTGCATTTGCAAAAATAGCCACTTCAGCTAAGCCATATTCCTAAACTACCTCAGTCAACAGTAGCCAATGACATATTTGAGTGGAACAATCAGAATTACTTAGTGTCGGTAGACTCTTATTTGAACTGGTTTGAAATCAATTTGCTACCTAACCTAATGTCCACTGCTGTTATTATTAAGATGAAATGTCATTACTCAGTCCATGGTAGTATACACAAAGTTATTTCTGATAACATTACTCAGTTTATCAGTCAATTTTTTTTCAGATATTTGCAAAAGAGTGGGATTTTATCCATCTTACTAATAGTCCTGAATACCCACAGTCAAATGGCTTTGCTGAACATGCAGTACAGAGTACAAAGCAATTACTACAGAGATCAAAGCATGACAATACCAATATCCTCTTGAATTTACTTAATCTCAGAAATATACCCTGTGACAACTTACTTGGCTCGCCTGCTCAGAGACTTCTATCTAGGCAAATCAGAACAATCTTGCCCATTAGTTTGAGTTTGTTGGTGCCTAATGCTAAAAACAACAAAGCAATCAAACACAGTTTTTTAAGACGTGTTCCTTTCAGAAGTCCAGCTATGATAAAATGAGCAGATTTCTTCATCCATTAAAAAAAGAGACACAGTGAGGATGCAAACGGTGGAAGGCTTTGATCGAATTGGTCAAGTGAGAGGTATATGTGCTGAGCCGAGATCCTACTTAGTGGAATCTGAGGGTAGAGAATATAGAAGAAACCACAGGCATCTTCTTCCTGTATCAGAAATTATATCACAGCATTGTACCTGTGATACAGACTCTAGATCTCAGAGCAATCCTGGCAATTTTCATTTCAAAGAACATGTCTCAGTATCCACTCCCATTCCTGATAATTTCCCAGTTATCCCCAAAATTGAACATTCCTTGAAGACAGTCTCCATTGCTAAATCCAATTCTGACTTTTATGTTACACGATCAGGTCGTATTTCTAGACCTAGTGTAAAATACACAGCAACCTGGACATGATTGTTTTATATGCGGCTGATTTTGTATGATTGCATGTCAAAGAATTAGTTCTGTATAATTGCATGTCAAAAGATCATTTCTTTGTAATTGCATGTCACTGAATACTGTAATTCAGTATATGATCTATTTCTCAAAGAGGGAAGATGTAGAACAGAACATGTGTAAGTACCCTTAAGAAGCATTCCAGATGTAAACACGTACATATAAATAGTGAGCATGTGCAGGTAGCAGTGCCATTTTGAGAGAACAGCCAGAGTGTTAACATGTGTGAGTGTGGTAGTCAGTCTGTTTATAAGTTTATTTAAGTTTAAGTTACAAAGCCTCATTCCTGATGTGTTTGTGTGTAATAAAGCTGCTTGAACTGAACCCAGAACCACTTGTCTGTTTTATCCCGACCAGATGAGTGACACTTATTAAGATTTATTCACATCTGTGCATGTTTTATTGTTGATTCTTCATCAATTCCCAAATATTTATACACTCCCTCTTGCTCAAGTTCTTTTATATCACATTCTTGTCCCAAACTGATGTTTTCCTGCTTTAAAGGTTGCTTTTGCACATTTATCAAGACCAAATGGCATTCTTATATCATTTGAAAAAGTTTTGATAACTTACAGTTGTACTTTCAGTTCCTCATCTGATCAGCTATACAGTTTTAAATCATTGACAAAAAGAAGATGAGACGTCTTTACACTTCATTGTTTTCTAGGAGCCAAATTATAGCCATGGCCTAAGCTGTTAAGTAGACAGCTTAATGGGTTAAGGGCAAGGCAGAATAGCAGCGGTGACAGAGAGTCACCTTGGAATATCCCCTTCTGAATTTTTATTCCTGGGATAATAATTTGTCCTTTATCATGGCTTAATTGCAAAGTTGTCTGCCACTGTTTCATGGTCACTGTAATGTAGTCAGTCATTGTAGGGTGTATACTATACATTTTTAAACATTCTTTTATCCAAGAATATGGGATACTATCAAATGTTTTTTTGCAGTCAATCCATGTCATACTTAGATTATTCCCCTTTTTACAGTTTTCCACTATGACTTTATTTAAGAACAAATGATCCTTTGTCCCATATGACTTTCTTTTATTGCCCTTTTGTTCTACTGCCATAATTGAGTTTTCTTCTAAATGACTATAAACTCTATTACCATCAATTCCCATGTATAGTTTATACATCATTGGAAGGCAACATATTATTCTATAATTTTTAGGGTAGCTTGCAGGTTTAATCTTAAGAAGGAGCATTGTTTTCCTATTATTAGCCAGGTTGTTGTCTGCTCAGGGTGTGCATATAAATAGTTCTTACTCATGGCTAAATCTTCATGCAAAGATGTTAATACTTTTAACCAAAAATTGGGTACTGCATCTGGGCCTAGGGTTTTCCAGTTAGAGGCTTTTCTCAACTTTGTTTCAGTCTCTCTGGCTGTTACTTCATCCCTTTTCATATCCTGTATCTTTAAACTTCTATTCTTTCTTTTACTTCTTGTATTCATTTATCATTTTTGTTATGTTCTATAGGATCTTCATAGATACTTCTCTAAAATGTATCTATTTCTTCTTTTTTTTGGTGGTCTATCAATTCCTTTTACCTTCTTTCCCAATTCCCTAAAAAACTTTTTTGGGTCATCAATAAATTGTTTATTTTGTACTTTTCCTTTATATTTATCTGTGTATTTTCTACGTTTTTTCACCTGTGCTTAGATTTTTAGTTTGTTACATGCAATAGTGTATAATAGATCTTGGTCTGTTCTAATACTGCAAATTGCTTTTTTCATGTCTATCTTTTTTAGTATTTTTGTTGATCTGTTTCTTCTTCTATATTCTTCTAACAGTGACACTTCATGTCTTAATTGCTTTATAGTTTTCTCTATTCAATACTTCCATGATGGTATTTGATTTCTCCCCTTCCTTTCCCTCACTACGCTGTGTTCTTGTGGTAGAACTTTATTAGTTATTAATTTAGCTGCACAGTAATACATCCTGTTTACTTCTAGCGCATGGATCTCTATGGACAGTCCTAATTACTGTGTTCATTTGTTTTATCAAACTTCTGACTTTTTGGATTTTATTGACCTTCTGCAGCCTATCTTTCATCGATCTTAATATGTCCATGTCTATTAAATCAAGCAACTCTTCTCATAGCTCATTTTCTTCTAAACAGAGGGCACACTTTTTGTTTTCCATTTCCTGTGGGCATTCTATAGAAAGTTCTTTAGCATCTTCCTTTGGCACATTCTCTTCAATTTCATCCTGTGCCATCCATTGCCCTGTCATATGGGAACTCACTGGCCTATCACTCCTCAACACTGACTGCATCAGAGTTTCCACAGTTTCCTATTCCTTCCCTTGCTGTCCAGGTTCAAGTGAATGTTTATACTGGTTTCCTGTGTAAGGCTCCAAAATATCTTCATATGGCACCTGCCCAATTTCTTCCCATTCCACTGGCTTCCCCTTAATTTGGATATCCATTGCTCTATCCTGTTGTGGTGCTTTTTGAATTAGATTTTCTACATTGAATCCTTCACTTCAAGCAGTCCATATCCACAGTTTCTATTTCTTTAAGTTCTCCATTACTAATCTCCTTTTCTACTTTTCCTCTTTGTCTTCTTCTTTTTTTTTTTGTATTGTAAATTTTTCATGTCCGGATTCCTTTACCTTCATTTATCTTCAAATATCTTTGGTGCTGCTCCTTTTGTATTGGTTAGTTTTGCTTTCTCCTTTGCATAAATATTACACCAGATTAAATCTCTTTTTCTTACACGCGTCCATATTTCTTCTTTAGATGTCTCCTGATCTTCCTGCATGTCCTGGAACATACATATATTACATTTTTCCTCTGTGTACTTATAGAATATTTGTAGGAAATGTTATAAGGTTACGATGTAGCAGAAAAAGTAAGCAATAAGACATCTTTTTTCCTTGAAGAGAAGATTGCCAACTTTCCTAGTGTAATGCAAAAATATCATGTTTTTCTACAGATCTGTTTCATCGCCATTGTGATTGCTTCTGTCAGTTTTTTGACAAGACAGCTTTTGTATTTTTTTACAGATTTTAGGGATTGTTTCCTGGGCATATACCTTGCTCCTAACTTAGCAGTCAGCAGCTCTCCCTAACACTCCCACAGTGGTTTCCTAATGCCTTGTTTCCCCACTCTTGTTTTGATTCCTCACACAAAGCAGAACAGTTTACTCCTCTTATTCATAATATCTACTCATTTTGTTGCTGCTTTCAGTGCCTCATTGCTGAGATTCACCATTTTTGAAATTTTGGTAGATGCAATCTTTTTTTTTTTAATCAAACCAATTTCACATACTTATTTTAGGCACATAACTGTATGTGCAGTAGTGGCATACATTCTGCCAATGTGGATGTTAAAATAAAAAGTAAATAAATGAAAACAAAACAAAAATTAGAAGTATACTTCCATGGCAGTAATTATGTGCAGTTTACGTTATTTAGTTTCACATCTGCTGTTGCCAGTCATATTTTGCTACCTCCAGTATTATCCTTCTTCATAATTGGCTTGTTCATTAGCCAGTTGTGATTTGAATTATTGAGGTGGACCCATGCCGCTAAACCTCTTAATCAAGTATTCTGGACATTGCCAAAAATAATGAGGGGGCAAAGGCCCATATTCTGGACAGTTTTTAATATTACTCTAATTTATTTAAAAAGTTAATAGAACATGAGGTTTTGCATCAACATGCTTTGTCTGAACAAGAAGGAAAAAGAATGAAACTGACTGTATTGACTGATGAAAATTCTTGGTAATTTACCAGAAAAGGATAGAACAAAACTATAGGACAAAACCAGGATCATTTTCAAAGTTATTGATAGTTGAAAGGTATGGATAGACCCATTTACCCTTAAGCTGTCTGCTGCATGGTGGCCACAGTAGTGCTGGAGTGGCATTCTATGCTTATTAATATTATTGGCTAACTTTTAAAGCTGATAATTTATGAGATCCTAATATTAAAGTGATACTCACTACCACCACTGTTACCGATATTACAGAACAATTGGCTGAGCACTGTATTCTCATGTATGTGGTTGAAAGGTAAATCCTGCCCCATGAGAAAACCACACATAGAGAGTACTTCTAAGCATTAGGTCCAACTTTGCTTACAAAATTACTCACATGCAACATAACCAGAAGGCAGGGCTTCCTAAAAGTTATGGGATGGTAGGAAAATTTAATATGACAGAGAAAGAAAACAGCAAAACTTTGCAGTAGATACACATGCACATACAATATAAAAAATAGAAGTTGGAATATTTACTCTCTAACTACTGTTTGTATGAGATAAGAAAGTCCCTGAGTTCACAGAATATTCCCAAGTTTGCTCATATTTATTTATTTATTAATTACATTTGTTGACCAGGTATGTCCGAATGGGCCAGAGGCCCATTTTCAGCGGAGAAGCAGGAAGAAAAAAATCCACAAAAATGCAAAAAAACAAACAAACATAGCAACAGCAACATTAGTGCAATAGAATTATATGCAGCATCAAGAGACAGTGCAAATGGAAGGTCCTGATAAATATAGAAGAACCAGGGAGAGGAAAAAAAAACTCCACAGTGGTACAAAAAATAATCAGAAGTATAACAAAAAAAAAAGTAGCAGTAAATCTAAATACAACCAGTAGAACTGTAGAAATACAGCTGCAGTAACAGCCAAGAGACAGTACCTATAATATAATATAATGTGTAGAACTGTACAATAGTAGTGAGTGAGAAAAAAACAGATAGTATGAAGGTAAAGTTAGAAGGTAAGGAGAAAGGAAAAAAGAAAGAGGGGGGGAAATAGATTAACCTGGGAAGAGGCAGGAGCACAGCCAGTATCTTATAAGGTGTTCTTTTAAGAGTGTTATGAGCTGTTCATGTACCGGATTATTTGTTATTGTGTCTGGAAAGGTGTTCCAGAGTTTAGCTATTTTGAGTGAATAGAAGGAGCTACCATGTTGGTTAGGGGACTTAATTACCTTTAGCAGGAGTTTGTTGGAAGATCTAAGGTGTCTGCTATTTGTCTTAGGTTGAACTAAAGAAGAGATGGCAGGGCAGTTGTTGGTATAATATATTAATTTATGAGCTAAGGATAATTGATTGAAAGATAGAAGGTTGGGAGGCTCAAGCCAGTTTAAGATAGAGAGAGCTAAGCAGTGATGGGATCTGGTGGGATGTTTTGGTTTGTGCTCATAAAATGTCCGATTTTATGACATATCACCAAGGCTTGCAGGTACTAAATGAGGGGTGGAGCAGGTTGTGGGCATACTTTCTTATTTCTCAGTTTACAGTATGGATTTATAGGACTAGTGTGCATTTGTAGAAAGTAACTTTTTGAATCTTTGAATGGGCGGCCACGGTGGTACAGCAGTTAGCGTTGTCGCCTCACAGCAAGAGGTTTTCCGGTTCGATCCTTGGTTGGGTTACCTTTTGTGCAGAGTCAGCATGTCCTCCCTATGGTCACGTGAGGTTCCTCTAGGTGCTCCAGTTTCCTCCCACATCATCTAAATTAGCCCTAGGCATGAGTGCGTGCATGTGCGTGCCTTCCATTGAAGGTTGGATGCCGGGCTGGCAACTCAACACCGTAAAACTCAACTGCCAATCATGAACAGACAGGTGATCCCCTGTGGTGACCCCTAACCGAGAAAAGCCAGAAGAAGAACTTTGAATATGTATGTTGGTTGTATGAATCCATGATGAAACTCGCCTGAGCTTGCAGAATGTTCCTGGTTTTGCCTCACAGTTTTGGACTCTTCTCCTAAAATGTTTGATTTTTCTGATAAATCACTGAGATTTGCAGGTAATAAATGGGGGAGGGGGGCTGGCCATGGACTTACTCTCTTGTTTGTTCAGTTTACAAACTGGCTTTACAGGATTATTGTGCATTTCTATGAAACAATTTGGAATATTACCATTATGAGTGCTGCTTGTGCAAATCCATATTGAAACGATTCCTAAGTTTGCAGAATACACTTGAGTTTACCTCATAATTTTGTTTTGTGCCTCATAAAATGTGTGTTTTTTGGCAAATCATTAAGGACTGCAAACACTAAATTGGCAGAGGAGGGCAGCTGGCTATTGATGAAAGCAACTTCTCCTTTTGTCATTTGCTCACCTTACAGTCTGCTTTTACAGGGCTAGTGTGCTTTTGTATGAAATCAATGAAAACATTTGCTGTTGGAATATGTTTTTGTGTAAAACCAAGTTGTAAGCATCTCTGATTGTACAGAATGTAGCTACCTTGACCTTATATTATGGTCTATTCTTCACAAAACTTGTGTCTTTTGGCAAATAACAGAAGACTGTAGTCACTAAATACTGATGCATGTCAATGCAAAAATGGTTACTCTAGCAGCTTTCTAAGTATATAAGAGCAATATTACCCTTGATTCCTTCACTAAGAGGTTAAGGGGTATGGTTTTGCACAACAATCACATGAGGTGATCAGAGAAAAATGGCTTAACTGTTGGATGAATGTTGGGGTTGTTTGCGGATGAAGGTAGTCTCTTGTCATTTGATAAGTTTAAACATTCAAGCTTTGCAGTAGTGTGCATTTTTAAAAGAAGTTGGAATACTCCTGTGTCTTTTTTGTTATGTGAAACAAAGCTGAAATACATTTATTATAGCAAACATATATTTACCACAATCAGACATCTGAAGTGTACACAGTTAACAATGGGGCTGTGATTGCTGAGTACAGGGGCTTTCAGTAAATGAGAATAGCTGCCCCCCCTGCTGTCATGATCAGATTAGACAGTCATTAGTTTGACTTTGCAGATTTAGAGTGCATTTGTGTAAAGCAGGCTGGAATGCTGAACATTTGAGGTATACAAATTCAAGTTGGTATAATTGTTGTGCATTGACTTAGGTAGATTATAATGACAACAGGTTGAATAATCATAAATCAGGAAGGTGAATCCAAAAGAATAATTGCATTTATGTGTGATCCCCAAAAATGTGTATGGGGTGGGGCACATGGCTTGAAAACCACCTGATCCTAAGATAAACTTAATCTTGACAAATGAATAAATAAATAAATAAAAATCATGGGCATGGGTATCATTTGCACTGCAGACAATCTTAATGTCCTTTCTACCTTTTCTATCTCATAAAGACTCCCAAGGAGTACCCTCTGCTTAGCCAACAAGGCCTCAAATTACCTTGTCCTGAGTCTCTAGTAATATGTCAGCAAAATATATAACACTATGAACAGCAACACAAAAAAACTAAATCTCCACTGAAACATAACCAGAACCTGTTCTTAATTTAAATACTCTAGAATAGCGTGTAAGAATGAACATTTTGATGAATTGTTCATTTTTTTCACTGTTTACTCAGTTTTTTCTACAGCTATACCCTCAAAGAGACATCATCATAGATACTACAATATAATATGGATGAGAGGAAAACAAAACACTTTTTAGAGAAGGATGGCCTCTTACTTACATTATCATTTCATTACTACATTATCACTGTAGGGTGTCCCACCTGCAAGATGGAGTTGATAACTTATCTTTCTAGAAAGTTAGATACTCCTACAGATTTATTTATTTATTTGCAGTTTGTTAACTGGGAAAGTCCACTGGGCCATACAGAGCCAGTTTTCAGTGGAGGCCAGGGGAGAAAAGCTCCTCAGTGCAATAAAAAGTACATTCAACATAAAAATTATACATAGGTAGTATAGCATTTTATGACATTGTAGTAATAAAGAGTTGTGAACACATTCAATACAAGTTCAATTATATACAGTTATATACAATGATAGTGCAGCATATATTTTTAGCAATAATTGGACTACTGAGATTGTAATCTCATTTAGCAGTACAGTGGTAGTGCATAGAGATAGTATAGATAACCCACAGTGCAGGAAGCAGGGGAGAGTGAGTCATTTGAGGTAGGTTTTCAAGGGTGTTGATTGCAAGAACTGCTCCAGGTGGAAGATAAGTAAGTGTGGAGAGAAGATCTGAAGTGGGCAGCATTTTGGATTGTTCTAATAGCTAATAGGAGAGCATTCTTTTTGGCTAAAGTGTAGGAGAAGAAATGTTGGCATGGTGGCAGGTTAGGTTTGTGAACCTGTATAAGTTGGTGATTTATCATAGAAATACAGCACTTTAAATATTAACTTAGACACTGAATCATTTTGGTTTCAGTCTTTCATTATGCTGTGACAGAGATATTGAGCTCCAAAAAAAAAAAAAATATATATATATATATATATATATATATATATACACATATACATATATATATATATATATATATATATATATATATATATATATATATTTCAGGGGGCTGTCCTTATCAACTAAATAAAATGCAAAAACATTGCATCAAACAATGCATAATTTCATATTGAATATAGTAAGGAAGTTATACACATCTAATGGCATTTGTTATTTAAGTTTGCCTCTAAAGTGACCAGCACACTTTAAAGAAAATAGATTCATATAGTCACTTCAAATATTACCTAGATGAATAAAAGGATAGCCATAAATTCACCTCAAGTCTGACTCTGTAACAAAAGCACAGCAAAGAGTGCAAACTGCCGAGGCTTGGCTACAAATGATCTACCCGATCTTCTGCCTAGTAATGATATATGAACCTATAAACTTATGAATTATGCATCATACATACCATCTGCACTCAACCTTAGCATACACCTGCCTGTCAATGTACTTTGGTCTTCCAAGATTTAGCTTAGATTCTTACCTGCTTATTTAGCTGTTATGCCATGTCATGCACCATTTAAAAATTGTTTACTCCTACGCTCCATTTGCAGCAATATCTGAAAAATCACTATAGGAAATTTACCGGACTTGGTGCTGACAGTAGTGGTACCATGATATTTACTGCTTTAATTACTATAGCAACAACATTCTGTGCAATTATATGAAATCAGTCCGAATATCTACATTAAAATAAAATGTAGCAGACATACTGAATTTAGAAAAGGGCTTCTTTATGTAAATAGCAGAAAGGGGAAAGAAGAGACATATGAGGCAGGGGTGTGCAATGGTGAATGCAAGATCATAGTAGAATCCACTGTTCAAGGAGTTAAACCCATAAAGATCTCAAAGCCTTGCAGCTGACCTGTAAGCTACCTGTATGTGGCCAAGTCAATACTTTATTAATGAAATGCAGAATGGATAAAATTAGTCCCTTATCAATGGGATGTGTCACCCGAACGTAAGTGTGCAAAAAGTTTGAATGTCAGTTCCTTATGTCTATTAAACAACTGAGCTGATGTCCTATAGGCTGTTGTTCCACAGGAAGCCAACTAAAACTATTCTTCCTGTAGGATGATCACCATGACCTTTCCTTCAAAAGCTGTTAATATGTCAAACCTATAGTGTCTCTAGGTTTACAGACCTACACTCATATACAAAGGGACCACTGTAGTCCTCCCCCAAATCTCACTGGCAGATCAAGTACAGCATCCTAGTATCTTTCAAATGGAAACGATTAAGCATAGCTCTTTTCCTTTAAACTTCTTTCTTTTGGGGGGGCAAGCCCTACACACACTCAACCATATATGTATGACACCTCTGAGATTGCCATACATCAGAAACAAGTCTGAGAAATTGCAATTTCAGACTTGGTATATGTAATTCTAGATTTTCAGTCATTCAGTCTTCATATTTTGGGACTCAGTATTAGGAGCCCCAGCCATTCAAATTATTAGCAGGGGGGCTAGGAAATTAACTTTTTCCCACTGTAGTGCAATCTTGGAGTTGGTATATTTAATTTACAGGTGGGGGGGATGCAGGGGGCTTGCCCCCCCCTGCAGAAATGTAGTAAAAAGTGTGTTTGGTAGGTTGGTGTTGTTATGTGTGGAGGGAATGTTATTCTCTTGTGATATGTAATATTAGATGTTATGAAATTCGATGTTTTGGATTTTAGATGTTCTGGTCTCAATGTTATGAAATTAGATGTAATGGGTTTTAGATGTTTCAATGTAGACCCATAAATCATACATGGTTTCTGCCCTCTTATCCTGAATTCACCCTATTATCACTCATCCGTGTTGTTATCATAATCCGTGTGTATCCATAAGATAAGAAAATGCATTGATCTGCTTGACATTTTTCTTTTCATATATTTCTCAATTACTTATGCACTTTGCATATATTTATATTCTGACAAATCAAATAACGCTTTGATAGAATTGCGTGCACCCTGAATTCCAATAACATGATTGTTGGCCACGAATGTCAATTCTTACTCTAGATCAGTCTGTCATTAGCTTTCATACCTATCTATTCTATATCTAAACAACTCCATGATGCACCACCACCTGGTGACACTGGCCCATGTGTCTCTGATATGAGCAATGTTCATCATGTCATAGGTTCATAGGTGTGTACTAGGCTAATGGCTCTGGAGTCTTTACAAGCCTAGCCCATAGGATTGCCCTGGCATTGTGCCACCCGACCTTAGTTCCCAGTGCCTCTGTCGAGTAGAGCCACTGGAGTCATCAGAACCGTCACTAGGTTATTTGGTACCCTGTGCAGTTCCCCATTCTAGCACCACCCTCTTATCCCCCAATCTAAGTTGAGAAGCAAAAGCCAAAGTCTGATTTCAAACTGTACCAAACCACTTGCTACAAATGTAACAGCTGACATCCCAAACACAAAGGTCTTCAGTGTTTCAATCCTGACCACAAATATAATATTGGCATTAATTTCTGAATGCTGATATTACACTTCCACACCAGCTGGATCTTAACAGCAAAACAAGACATATTTTTGCTGAGATATATCCAAGTTGACACCTCCATGAAGTACAACAATTTTTCAGTGGTGAAGCTGCTGCACTGGAGGACATTGACTGGATTCATCTGCTTCACCCAAGTGTTCTGGTACTTCTGGGTTATGCTCAGAACAGATAATGGGATTAAATGGCATAGAATATTGTAAAATCTTGCTACCTTGTTCTGGAATAGAGAGACTCTCTTCAATGCAATACCTCATAGTAGTGATTCATAGATTCATAGGTTCATACTAGGCTATCTGCCCTAGGGCATTTATAAGCCTAGCCAGAGTGTGTTTGGCTTTTGCCACCCATTTTAAATTAATTTTGCTATGCCCTTTTTCGAGGTTAGTATACTGTGCCTCTGTCTCTGTCTAACAGTGACACAGAAGTGATACCCGGGGTAAACCTACGATCTCCCATCCACTCATCAAGATTCCTTTTGAAGAGAGTCAATGAGGGACTCTGCCTAACCTGGACTGGGATTTTATTCCAGAGTGAAGGGAGCCTCTGGGTTATGAATCTGTCCCTCCAGCATGTCCTATTTATTTCAGTGCTGAGGTTCAAGTCTCTCGAGTGTGTAGCTCGATGGGATTTGGATTTTCTGAGGTGCAGCATGTCCATTAATTCCGGGTTGGACATAGCTTTATACGTCAGGCACAGATCGCCTCGGAGCAGGCGGTATGCCACTGAGTAGAGCTGGAGTTTCTTTAACCGGGCAGCATATGGCATCTGTTTGAGCCCTTTGATCCTCTTGGTGAGGTACTTTTAGGGTCTTTCCAGTTGTTGCAGGTGTCTGGTAAGGTACATCCCAAAAGGGCATTGTACTCAATTATGGGCCTGATGAGGGATAAGTAAAGAGGCACGATGACCTCCCCTGATCTAGATATGAATCCCTTCATTATTAGGTGGGCTATATAAAATGTTTTTCTAACCACTTTGGCCACGTGGTGGTCAAATGAGAGATTGCTATCAACTTGGGTCCCCAGGTCCCTAATTACTTCTTTTGTACTTAATGGATTACCACCTATGTGGTAATTTGTGGGCACTTTGTTTTTGCCAAAGGGGATGACTATACACCTTTTGGCGTTTAGCTTGAGGCCGTGGCTCTGGCACCAGTTGTCTGTTTCTATGAGGCCCTTTTGGAGGATGCTTGTGTTGGTTGGAGAGTCGATTATGGCGCCCAGTTTGCAGTCATCTGCGAACTTGGTCAGCCACAGTCCTTCCGTGTTGGCCTGTACCTCCGAGAAATATATACCGAACAAGAGAGGTCCCAGGACTGAGCCTTGTGGGACGCCACTTGTAACTGGTTTGGAGTCTGACATGGCTCCAGCAATTCTAACCATGTGGGTTCTGTCCTTGAGCCAGTTTGCAACCCATCTAGTGACATAGGGGTTTATATTTAATCTGGTGAGCTTATCTATAATGCCCGAGTGGGGTATTGTATCGAAGGCTTTTGCGAGATCCAGGTAGGCTGTGTGGACCACCTTCCCCTCGTCAATGGCCTTGGCGACTGTTTCAAAGAAATCGGCCAGGTTTAAGAGGCAGGATCTGCCCTTAACAAAGCCAAACTGGGTAGGATCCAGTGTCTGTAGGTCCCCAATATCTTTATTTATGAGGTCCATGATGATCCTTTCCATAGCTTTGCAGACCAAGCTAGTCAGGCTTATGGGGTGATAGTTTCCAGGATCCATTGAGACACCACCTTTGTGGAGAGGGACCACTGTTGCTGTACGCCACTCTTTGGGTACATATCCTGTAGTAAGGCTGAGATTGAACAGTAGTTTTATGTTTGTGTTTAGCTCTTCTTGGAGTTCATGTAGGACACAGCCCAGGACACCGTCTGGTCCCATTGATGCTGTGTTTTTTGATTTGGAGAGGGTGGCTCTTACCCGAGCATCTGAGATGTCAGGGGGGCAGCACTCTACTGGGATAGATATTTGCCCTTTTGGTGGGGAGGGGGGGAGAAGTTTTCACTGAACCTGTCAGCTAGGATGTTGGCAATGTCTGTGGGTTCGGTGTATTTTTTGTCATTTTGGACTAATTCTGAGCATATCTGGGAATTCTCACCCAGGTTCCTAACATAACTAAAGAAAGCCTTGTGATTATCCTTAGTGTCCTGTGCAATTTTTCTCTCGAAGCTGGCCTTAGACGATTTTATGAGTGCCCGTAGTATTTTGCTAATACTGATCAGAGATGCCTTCCATTTTTGGGATTTTGTTCTATCATGTAGTAGCTTCCTCCTTCTATTGTATGGTTTGTTTATGGCTGGGGTCCACCAAACAGGACGTCTGCCTTTGGAGGATTGGGTCTTGGTTTTATTTGGGATTGCATGATCCATGCATTCCTGAAGGTGTTCATAGAATGCGTTTATAAAGGATTCTGCGGTCTGGGCCATAATTTCCACAGGCCCGGGTATGATCACATACTGTTTGCCTACCTCTTATGTTATCACTAGAAAATGCCACCAGATGAGATAAAGTCAGGAAGAAACTGGACAGAACTTAGCATACAATATGTAATAAATAAAAAACGTATTTTGAATTTAGAAGTACTGATGTAAAGTAAAAAGTGCATAGTTTCGAAGCAAAAAGCCTTCTTTACATGATGAGAGCAGAACTGCAATAAATTAAGAAAACCTTTGCATACGATCATCAACTATTCTATAGTCCAAAGCCAACTGATCTCATCAGGTGGCTTCTGACTTCCCCAGGACATGGGTATTACCCACAGTGCCACCTGTAAGTCAGTAGTATTACTGGAACATGACAGAGTAAACTATATTGGGCACACAGCAGTACTCCTGAAAAACAAGATGGTATGCATCTATTACTCACATCATTTATAGTTAAAAATGTTTTCACAGTGAAGACCTGAGTACAAGGGGGTGAAAAGTTTGTACCAACAGTTTGCATCCATGTCAAAATCACCCTAAAGAACATGACACTTTATTTTTCATATCATGTGCTCCTCTTGTGTTTTAGAAGTGCTACTGCAGGCATAAAGGTATTTCTCAAGTAATTCCTACAATTACACTCCTTGCATATACTGGGAACTCCACTCAGTGCCAGAACAACCCAGTGTCTTTAGTTTGCTATCCCTATATACCCTTTCTATATATTTTGTGTACATGGAAACATCTGGGCTATGGTATTAGGAGTAGATTTCCTTGGCTCCTTATTGACCAATGATACTTTAGGAATCATGAAGGTCTTTTCTAGAATGCTGACTCATTGTTTTCCAACTATTCAGCCCTACATAGGTCAAAGATCCCCTGTGGGACATGTTGCAGGACAACAGGACAGTATATAGACCAGAATATATTGTCCTGACCACATCATCTTTGCCTGGACTAGTTTTTCTGTCTCATGAATAATATAGTATAATATAATATAATATAATATAATATAATATAATATAATATAATATAATATAATATAATATAATATAATATAATATAATATTTAACTGTTTCTCTGCTGATTTGTTATTATGAATTTTGAATGGCTACAGCTTTCAGTTTTCTCTATTCTAACTCAACTAATTAATTATTATATTTATAGTTGTGTATTCCTGAAGGCCTGTGTCATGTCTGAAATGGGTCCTCTGGAAAAGGAAAAGAAAACTGTCGCATTCGGCTTCTCTTTTAGAACTACCCAATCTGCTCTGACTCAGAAGAGTTGTCATTTGATGCTGACAGTGGATTGATCTTTGTCTCTGGCTCTTGTAAATCTCCAATGATAACTCTGTATTAATATAAAAAGAAGAAGACAGAAAAATAAACTTACATAACATTTACCCTCTGAGTTCTTTAGCAATAAGAACAGATTTTTACTTGATGATATATGCTGGCTAATCCATACAAGGATGCAGATGCGGGGTGTGATTTACTGTATCTGTAAGTATACCAATACATCCTCCTCTCTCCCTTTGCTAAAGAAAAAAATAATAATCCCACTATAGAACATCCATACATCCATACATACACACAGTCCAGGAAACTCGGGTCATGCTGAGCATCATGGGGCACAGGTTTGTCAGACAGGTAGATTCCATGCATTAACGAAGGAGTTCTTAGATATGGGATAACTAAGACATGGCTTAATAAGTTTTCATTTTTCATATTAAATTTGCAGATATGCACATCACCAATAGAAAGTATGTAAAATATCTTGGATATTTATAAATCAAGTCTATCACTGGACTTGAATATGTACAGCATGGTTGCAATAAGTAATGTATCCCTTAGAATTTTTTTTTTTTATTAATTCCTACAGTGGCATAAATCACAGCCACTATTGTAGTAAGTGACAGTACAATGCTTGAAGTGACACCAGTTTTTGTCCATGATATCTGGTGTTTTATATTTCATCTGAATTTATTTGACTTGTAACTATACAAAGCTCAATTTTTCATTATGTGCACACTTGTTGAGCCAAGAAGGGACACACCTTCTGTATATTCAAACAGCTTTACATGAGACTAGAAGGATTTCAATATTTTGATTCATAGATTCATAGGTCAATACTAAACTAACTGCCCTGAAGGGCCATTTTAAGCCTAGCCTATATCCTAGGGTCAGAATCAAACCTTGTACCCTGTATCTATGAAGTGAAGACCTTAATCATTATGCCAAACCCACCCTCATTACTTAGTGTCACAGTGCAAGTGTTGGATGTCATCATGTAGGCTATAAAGGTGCCACACTTAGTCCTGAAGGCCATGCAGCACATCCACAGTCCTTGACCTGCATATGCACTGATTAATATCAAGGGTTGTACCAAGGTCAGGGACATACCTAAAGTAATAGCAGTGTTGCTCTCTCGACCATGCCTCTCACTTGTGAAGTATATACCTACTTCAGAGGCAGTGCTCTGTCTCAAATGGAGACTCTTGTGTAGATTGGGTGGGACTTACAGTTACATGACGTCTGCCAAACAATGTTGAGCCTGGGTTTGGCTTGTCCTTGATCAAGCTGCTCATATGAAAAAGATAGGTATAAAGCCTCCCCTGTTACTATTGTAAACAGTATGACCATGTCAGCAGACTGGACCATGTGCCTGTTGCCATTATTGTCAGCCACAGTTCAAATGCTGACATTAGAAATGTACTGCCCAACATGATGGGTCTCAAAAGAAGAACCTGCAAAAGCATAAAGCTAACATACATGTAGTAATACTGCAGTAAATTGCACAACCAGCAGGAGGATGTATGTGATAGATACTGCAAATGCCATATGGATATCTACTTACCTTGTTGTGTAGGGCATTGGAGGTGCAGATCAGAGATCTCTGTATGGCAACTACACAACAGCATTTTTCTTAAATAAATCCTGCTTCACATGCACTGCACTGCACTGCACTGCACTGCCCTATATGACAATGTAATAGCTAATAGCAAACAGAGGCATCTTGAAAAGGTATTTATGAAGTTGTCATAAGCCAGCTTCCATATCCAGACCACCATCCAGAATGAGGGACTCTTCCCTAGATACCCACAAGAGGGAAGCCTTCTGCTCTGTGCTCATCTTCTGGGTTGTTGGTCCACCCCATGTGGTGGACGTGCATGGCAATATGACTTGATAATGTCATACAATGTCGTATTTGTTACCCTTTGTCAAAAGTGATTATATACTCCTGTTATGGTTACCATGGATTCATGCTACAGAGTCCGTCTGTAGGACTTAATTGCTGCACTAGAATCCATATCACATGATACTGAACATGCATCAATGCACATGTGTCTTCTATTTTTCTGTTCAGGACGGTCAGTCTGTAACTGACCTTAGCTGCTTTAAGAGTTAAAAGCAGCAGAGTTCCTGTGTGGTTCCCAAGGAAGAACGAAGTTCTGGCACATGGAGACTTCTGTGTGCCAGACCTACCACTCACCAAGGGGTCAGAGATCACCATGCTAAAGGTAACCTGCTGGGCTCACCGGTGGTCTCTGTAGCCGCTACTCAGGAAAGGAGCAGTGGCTAAGTGGGGTCACCTGTGGTCACTAAGAATAATTTTAAAAGCTGTTATCATCTTAGGTGGCAACTGGATTCCTAACTGAAAATCATGAGGTGCAGGTTGGTAAATTGCTCCACTCACAGAACCCCAACACCTCAGTCACCAGACAGACTGCCTACGCATAATATTATCCATGAAAGTTACTGATGTCTGTGTGAGTTGACTTCTTGGTCTTTGTGGCATCTGCCACATGCTCTAGCCTAATCTTTCCCCATCATTGTGTTACTCCTCCTTCTGTGTCATTCTCCATATCTTCCTTGTCATCTAATCCTGTCCTTAAGTGATTGTCCATCATCTGATACTATGTGTACAGCCACTGTTGCCTTTATTTTTGTGTTAATACCACTGCTCTCTGCCTCTGCCTACATTTTATGGTTGTTTTCATGCAACCTTCTCATCTCCATGTGTAGCTCTGACAATAATTTCTCACTGGCTTCCCCAGTTATGAACCTCTGCTTATATTTCTTGTATGAAAAACATGAGACTTTCCCAAGAAAATAATATTTCCTCATCATTGCCTCCAGTTATTCATTTTGGTTATCCTTAGGTATTTCCCTTTCATTGATATTCCACCTTTTCTTACTTTTCTATTTCCCTCTTTCTTTCCAATTTATATAATGAACTGAGTTGGCACTTAGTTGTGCTGGTCCCAGGCTGTATTCCACTCTGTGTGCAGCAGTTATGCAGCTCTTACATGCGTGTGTGATCATCCATAGTCCATGCCTATTTGTGAATAAGATCACTCCATTCATGTGCACTGTAATAGTGAGACTCCTCCATTCAGTCTGCTTAATATCACGACCCTATAATACAACTCTAGTTCTTTTGTATGCACTTCATTACACTTACTACCAGCATGATGGCCCCCTGAGCCATGTCTAAGAAGCTGCAGGCTATGCCATTCTATGGCTCTTCTGGCTTTTATTGCTGCACAGCTGTGAAGGAGTTGGCTATTAATCTTAGCCTCTTTGTAATTGTATGGAGTAGTGGCAATATCACGGTTTATCAGGTAGTACAGTTAGAGCAGTAATTCAAATAATTTGGGAAAAGATATTTACAGTTTTTAAACTTGTATAATTACATATAATTTCATGAATGCATAGTTCATAACTTTGGCATTTTATGGTAATATAACTAAAATCTACAAAATGTTCATTTCGTTAGATAATATCTTGCATACTGCAGCAGCAGCAGCAGTTACAGTTCATATCCTTAAGGATATGAGATTTTTAATATATAAAAAAACCTATGTAAACTTTGCAGAATAAGAAAAAGTTTTATGTCGGAATATGGTATCAGATAAACGATTGTGTTACCTAAACCAGACTTTACTGAATATAAAAATACAGATGCACATTTATATGCACAAAATAGCACTTGGGGTTTTACATGCTGCAGATGTTGCACATATCCTGGGACTGTAAGGTATACAAACTTTAGGCTTGTGCTTCACACTGTCCCTGAGAATGTAATAATATCCATGTGATGTAAACTAATGATGTCATATCAGTATCTATCTATCTATCAATCTATCTAAATGCATTTATAAGTACAGCAAATGCACTGAGTCTATGTACGATAGAAAAAAATATTGATTTAGGGAATGTTTTTATGATAAAAGGCAAAGTCATAGGTCACAATCTCAGTATCTGGGAACCTACAATGAAAGATGTTTCATGCTGCATAAAAATGCGACCCCTATGTATTCCATTCAGTCAGTTTGGGGTATTTATTTATATTAGGGTAGTGTCTCATATTGGCATCTGTGAGCTACATTATTTTCCTAAGCTTCTATTAAAAAAACATACATTTAATGAATAGAGAGTCTTGTGAGAATTATTTTGTCCTGTAGTTGCTGAAGCAATTTTAATGCTGTTTTGTTGAGGTGACATTTAATTTATTTGAAGTATTTTAGAAGCTTAGTACATTTACAACCACCAAAGTTCTCAAACATTTTGTTCATTATGGTCGATATAGTACAAACACAAACATACACTAACACTTCACTATTAGAGTTCAAACCATACAAGCACATCTTCCAGTCCTGCCTCTTCAGGAACCTCCTTCATTCCCCACACGAACTTGGAAGTCTCCCAGTAGACCTACAAAATCAGAAAATGGTACCTCATCAAATGTTACCTGCATGGTTGTTAAGAAAACGTAATATACAGAAAAGGTCTAAGGTCCCTATACGCAAACAACATAGTTTTCCTTTCTGCGCTTGTTGTCATATTGACATGAAACTCTTAATTACTAGCACAAACTCCAGCTAAGCAGAACCTAGTCAGGAGCTTGAGAAAATCCCCCACCCACCCCCCACACACACACCTATGAGGGGAAAAATCTATCTTGGGGAGAGACCACCTCAAGTAAGAGGTCTTTTTCAAGAACCAGTGCTATCACTGGAAGTAAGACCAGTTATAGCTAGCTATTTCTAACTCCTGAAGAAGCTCTTGCTCCTTCCCCAGTAGTGAGCTGTCATTCCATGTCTTAAAAGCTAAGTTTATTTGCCAGAGTCTAGGCCAACTTAAACTGTCTTGCTTTTACCTGTCCTTTAACAAGCATTGAACTTAACCATGTCCTTTTTTGGGTGTTTGTTGAGTCCATATAGTAGCACTACACAGTTTTTTCAGACTTACCCAAGTAACTACATTGGTCATTTAACCACCAGTTGGTCAGTGGTGAATATTAGCCCCTCATCTGGTTGTAGGGGGTATATCATTGTATTCCTGCTCCATGTCATGTTCTGTGTTTTTTTTTTAACTGAGCCATAATGAGGTGAAATGCTTAAATTGGGGTGAGATGTTTAGACGTTTGATTGTTTCACCATTTCATTAAGACTAGTTTGCTAGTAGTGAGTTTACCAAAAGATTGTGATTTTTCAGCAACAGTGAATATGCAGAAAAAGTACAAGATAAATAAATAAAGTAATATATATTACTTATATATTATTATAAAATATAAGCAAATAAACTATCAGTTTGCAAGGTAAAGACAGAAAGATAAAGATAGACATTGGTCAGTTTTGGGGCAATTTTGATCTAGGCTCATTAATGGTCTCTTGGACTCATGCTTAGTAATTAGCTGTGAATCTATGAACCTGTTAGACACCATTCATAAGGGATGACAGAAATAATCTGCCATAAGTAAACATGACATCAGTGGTAGATGGAAGGAATACTTCTAGCAGCTTCTTAATGAAGAAAACCCCAAAGAAACTTTACTGCCCAAGACACAGCCTGCAAAGAAAGAGAAAGAAGATCCAACACTAGATGAAGTAAGACCATCACTATGGAAATTGAAGTCAGGGAAAGCATCAGGCTCAAATAAGGTCATGACAAATATGACCAAGGTGTTGGATGAGTTTGGAAACAGATGGCTCCTGTGGCTGTTCATAGTGGTATGGAGATAAAGGCTTACCTCAGATAACTGGAAAATAAACATTTTAGTACAAATGTCTAAGTAAAATGGGGCAGTCACAACTATAGGGAGAACAGAGGTATCAAACTCCTGGCACACTGCATGACAGTGCTGGAGAGTGTGACTAATAAACAAAAACATGGAGTAGTAGAAAGTAAGATGGGAGATGAGTATTTCAGATTCAGATTGGTATGCAGCACAACTATAGCAGTAGCCAGGCTATTTGTAGCCCAGAACAAGACTCTCAACTGGCTCTGCCCCCTCCCCCACTGTTGAGAAGTTAACTATGTCCATAATTTTTTTGGCTTTTGTTGTTGTGAAGATGTGAGGTATTGCCAGCTATGCCAGGAGAAGTAGGGCATTGGATGTATAACATATGCCAACACAGCTAGCTGGAATTTTATAAATACTTATATGTCATCTGTATATCAAACTGAGTTGTACAGGCACTCTGTTGTGTAAAATTACTTGTGTTAAAAAACGTACCAACAGTGGGTCCTAACTGTATTGTGACTGAATTAGATATATATGTTAACAGAGAATACTGGAAGAAAAGAGGTTAAGCTCAGCTCCAGCTAACTTTGAAAATAGCTTGAAGTTAAATTACGTGGTTTAGGTCATAAACATTGAATCTTACAGTTCTCAATGCAGCCAGAGACAAAAAGTCTGTACTAGGAAGCTTTCTGTATTGTCTTTGGGGTAAACTAATTACTACTCCAGAAAGGTAGAGGTTTGAAATGAATTTATGACTTCCAGAAGCTGCAACAGATCTTAGCAAGCTCTATGCGTGTGTATTATTGACATATGTGCTACATCCTGGCAGTTTCTAGCAATGGATGAAGCATGGGAACCAGAAGTCAAATGACCAGATGTATGTGGTGTCATTCTGTAATTTAGGACTAAAATGATATTTTAATACTAGGTGAGACTGAAGATTCAGAGCACACTGTTTTTTGGAACCTGACAAGGAAGGACCCCTCATCTATTTCATCTTGCCTTGCTCTAGTAAGTGAACCTGGGAATAGTAATTCTTTAGATCAGTCAGGCAAATATAGTGAGATTAGTTAAGTACTGTTTTTCTGTATATGTGTGGGTCGATTCATCTGTGTTATTTTAACATTTCCTGTGATTGAAACTCTGGTGTTTATTGTAAATAGATATTTAGCATGTTCATGTAATTTTTTGATTTATTATTAAATATATTTAAACTTCTCATTGTGGCTGGTCCTTAAGAAAACATTTTAACCTTTGAGAGTATTTTACATCTATTTGGCAACTCTGTGGCCACTCCTAAAAACCTTACTGCAATGGCCAAATACTATCATTTGTATTAATATTAATTTCACTCAGCATACTTGGGTACCCTTGTAAAAGCCTTAGAGTAGCTATCTTTGGAGTGTGTGGTGGCAGTGACTACCTTATATTTTAGGAAAAAGAGGGCATAGTTAGTAAATCTGTGCCAGCCTTACCCACATGTGTGTGTGTGCTTGTGTGTGCATGTGCATGTGCATGTGTGTGTGTGTGTGTGTGTGTGTGTGTGTGTGTGTGTGTGTGTGTGCACGAGTGTGTGCATATGTGTGTGTGTGTGTGTGTGTGTGTGTGTGTGTGTGTGTGTGTGTGTGTGTGTGTGTGTGTGTGTGTGTGTGAAAATCAAAGCTCAGGGAGTGTGTGCGTCAACTGCTGGGAGCAGGGACACAAAGCACTGGTATCACAGAGAGGGTGCTGGAAGACTTGGCTTGGCTGACGACTCATCTCTACAGCTGTGCGAGTGGAGTGTCTCACTGGGGCCCTGGAGAGAGAGAGAGAGAGAGAGAGAGAGAGAATACAGACCCTGGATTGAGTGTGTTCTCTCCTTGCTCTTAAGGGAAACTGTGCTTGATGCAGAGAGCTGCATCCGGAAATACTGTGTGCATCCTTTTTTGTCCCAAGTGAACATCCCTCTCCAGTGTCATTGGTGAGGATTCAGACTCCTTGATTAATGACCCAAAGTGGGGACATCACAGTTGTCACACCACCACTGATCAAAATCCCACAAAAATAAAAGGCATTTCAAATGCGGACTACCTATCCTTCAGAAAGTGCATGCTAACACAACTATTTTATTCTAGCAGCTTCTTAAATTTACAACAGCAATATTTAAAATTGTTAACTTCTTCATTTTGTGAAAACCACCAACCAAGCAGGTAGTTCTTGGTTGAAGTCTCCATCTTTGACTGCTGTTTGCTGGTCCGGAAAAATGGGATGAGTAGTTACCAGCCAAGCAAAGCCCAAGCCTTTTAATATTTTTTTTTCTAAATTGACTGTACCACATCCAAAGCAAGCAATTTATTTGAACAAAAATAATAAGCCTAATGGAAGAGGCTGAGGGCAAAATAGGCAGACCAGTAGGCAGATATGAAGAACATGTCAGTGATGGGGAAGAGCTTACTCACACAACAAGGAGAAAGGGAGTTAGCACAGACAGGAAGGCTGTGGGTGCCAACCTGAAAACGTTTTGCAACTGCCTTGCCCTCTCTGCACTGCCCCTCCACCTGCACAGCCAAACATAGGTCTTTGGGGTAGTGTCCACATATGATGATGTAAAAGGGGGTGGGAGGCATCCTGAAGTGTCCTGGAACTCCATGTAGAATATTTCTGCCCTTACTTTTTGTTTCCCTTAAAGTTATGTTTGATTCAGGAGGTCAATGTTAGAATCAAAGGGGCTGCAGCCAATGGACTAAAAGTGTCATAGGTAGTATGTGACAGATGAATGCCAAAGAAGTGGAGAGGTAAGGTGAAATCAGTAGTGTGACCACTACTTCTGCTGTGGTTCAAGTGCATTTGCAGGAAAGCAGAAGATGATTTGGTGAAGAAGATTTAGAAGAGACAGGAAGAAGGCAAAAGGAAATGAGGACATTCAGCAAAAGATGGATGGACTATATGAGAGAAGACCTGTTACAGTCATGTATGACAGTCAAAAAGGATAGGAGAATGGCTCTGAATCAAGGTAGGTGGTGACAGATGATGTGATAGTCTGACCCAATGTACGAAATGGGGAAAAAAGGAGCTGATGATGATAATGATGAAGCATATAATATAGTAAACAAGTTACTATATTATTATAGAGGGTTACATTTGGTTGACTTAATTAAAGTAGTTGAAGGTGGTTGTAGTGAAACTAGTGAAGTTAAAACTGATTTCTATTTCTGTCTTCTGAATTGAAAAATAAGTCAAGCTATGAGGTAACATGAAAAACTAAATATTTTTAGCACAGAGAATCAGACTTACATTTGGCATTGTCACTGAATTAGATACTTTGGCTAGAGGTGTTGAATTAGCACAATTATAAAGAACCGTGTACTGAAAAGTTAAGGTTAGCTAGCATGGTTTATGTGTGCCTGTTAGTGAATTGTGAATTAAATTATATATGCATGTTTTTGTGTGTGTGTGTGTGTGTGTGTGTGTGTGCATGCATGGGTGCATGTGTGGTGGGATTGACATAGTGTGTGTCTGTGTGTGTGTGTGTGTGTGTGTGTGTGTGTGTGTGTGTGTGTGTGTGTGTGTGTGTGTGTGTGTGTGTGTGTGTGTGTGTGTGTATGTGTGTGAGCAAGTGTGGGATTGTGTCTGCTGAAAACTACAGTGCTTTCTTGAAGTGGAGACACTGTGTCTCTACTTAAACAGCTCCTCTTGCTGATTACTTTGTATGTGTCTTTTGGCTTTTCCCGGTTAGGGGTTGCCACAGCGGAACTCCGGTCTGCTAATGATTGGTAGTGGATTTTTACGTACCGGGTTACCAGCCCTGATGCACAACCTTCAACGAAGGCACGCCCCATTCACATATGCCTCCGCACAGAAGACGCTCTAGCTGAGAATCGAACACCAATTAGGCCAGAGTCTGCCTTTCAGTTGTAGTGTGCTAAGTTTACTTGAGCATGGCTGATATATGGCCAGCTTAAGGAAGTGTTCTCGCACACTATGCAGTCAGGTCATAGTGACAGCAGATTGCTGACATTCACGTTGCGCTTCAAGTATACTGACTTTTAAAAATATTGCTGAGCAATAGTGAAATTACAGAAGCTTTTCACCAGACATTGTTAAAGCTGTATGCAAATATAAAGATGCTGGAGGAAGGTGTGGTGATGCAATTATGTTGGTCTCATTAAGTATAATATCACATCTAGTTAACTGCATTGTGATCCAGAGAGTGGCCCTATTACTGATAAATAAAGGAGGAGGATAGTACTGGTAATATACTGTTAGACAAAATGGCACAAGTTATATCAATTAAGTTTCAAGTTTATTTATTTGTCTCTTTATTCATTTATTTTGTTTTTGTTGTTGCTTATCAAAATGGAGGTAAAAATTCAGTAATAATGTCTCATTGAATTATTTCTAAATAGAAGAACTACAAATCAGTTTAAATGGAAACCGACTATAATTTAAGTATGTTGAATAGGAAATATCTGGTCTGTTCACTGAGGAAGTCATTGAGATATGCTCTACGAACTCTGCATTCCACTGAAATAATTGGCAGAAACACCAGATATCAGCTGACCCTTAGTATCATCCAAAGGACAGCAGCTGAAATGGCACAGAGCTATGTATTGTCCACATGGGGACATTATGTATACTACGTAACAAAAAGGCCAGTAAAATCTGGATACACAGCTTGGCACAATGTCAGCAAAATAATAATGCCACTTATTGTGTCCTAACATAACTTTGCCTTATTTGCACAGTTATTTTTTTATTTAGTTTTTGTTTCCATGCAATAAGCCCCCTTTTTCATAAAAGAAATATTAAGTAATGTCCAATATGAGAAAGATTAAATGTTAAGAGTAACAGTTTACGTTTTAAAATATATCTAATATGTTTCTTAAAGCTCACTATAGAACCTTGTTTAAAAATGATAGTGATATGTGCTTGGACATCATGTTAGCTGATGTAGGTGTTGCATCTATAAAATACATACCATTCTGTAACAGTTCTCTCAGCAAAAGTATTGCATGCAATGTGTGTTACTGAAGCAGAAAGGCCTGCATTAGTTTACTGAAATCATGAGATGCAATTATGATCCTCATCTGACCAGGAAATGCATGGCTGCACTTATAAATATGCTATTTTAGAAACAGTTATGAGATTTTAAAACTATTAATTAATTTCATTCAAGTTGTTGTACTTGGATAATTTATTAATTCTGTGATACTCACTTTACCTGTCTGTGTTCCATACGGCACCCAAAACCTAGCTCAGTAAACAACATATACAAGACAAAGGGCCAGTCCAGTTAAGGATGCAAATGTACACACACACACACACACACACACACACACACACACACACACACACACACACACACACACACACAACAACTTAGAAATACTGTCAGTTCATCTATCATCATGCGAGCACATGCAGGCTAAGAATTGAACAGGAGTGGTGGTATGATGTCTGCTGCACAACTGCATAACTTCTCTAAATCTCTAAATATGCATTTGGTAAATTGGGAGGCAGCAGCACTAGCTGCATGCACTTCATCATTCTGTTTTAACTTACTGTTGTCCTTCCATGATCCCATCTGGTGATTATAAAATGTGTGCAGAATCGCTAAGTTTTCAGATGTCTAAGAGTAAAGAAAATTAGTGTACCATTACGATTTCCAGTCTTGAACATGACCTACACATTCATAAGCTTTATTAAGTTCACCTAATTCTCAGTGGCACTTTACTAGCAAAATAAACTGCTCTGTAACCCATTCAGTTTACAATGGAGAGCTTGGCTCCTTGCCTTATCTTCCAGTCCAGTGCTCTGCATCTGTGTCTCTAGCAATGTGCTTTGCAACTAGAGCACAAGGAGCATTTTCTTCAGTAACACCTCAGACAACTGCCAGTAAAACTCGATTGGCAGGAACAGTCAGCTTTAGGTACATTCTGATTACAGATTTATGGCCCCATGCTTGTTTATCGTGTCAGCCTTCAGCCCTTCTGGCAGCATCAGTTCCAGCTTTGAACTATCTTGGGAGGACAGCCATAAATTATAAATGGTAAAAGTGCCTAAAGAAATACGGATTATGCTGTAGATGTTCTACTGTTTTATGACTTGACATTTTTTCTTCTACACATTATCTGACACACAAGATAATATCAGTTTTTAAGCCAAGAAAATGCTAACAGAACACCTCCTTTGCACATAACAGAAGCACTTGTTCCCATCAGAGTAGCTCAGATATTTTTTATTACAGAAAGATGAAAGAAAAATTGAGCCTAAAGCTAAACTACAAAGGAGTGCTATACTGTGTCATGATGTCATGGTGTCATGTTTCTTTATCCAGGATTCTCTGTGAAAATGTAAAATGTGTTACCAAGAAAAGAGGAACTGGAGGCATACAATGGAGTCTGAACAGCACGACAACTACAAAAGAGGAAAATAATGTAGAGTTAATGGTTGAGAGAGAGAGATTCAAACATAGTTTGGGATTGCTGCTATGCTGCTAATATAACTTGTGTTTATCTGCATAGAATGCAATGAGTAATAGAGGCAAGAAAGAGAAAGCAATACATTTATGCTATAAGTTGTTGAAGAGACTGACTGTTTATTTACTTGTTTATTTGAAGTGTGTTAAGTAGAGTAGTGGGCTGGTAAGTGACACTTTCAGCCACTAACAATAAAATAAGGCAACACAACAAATGTATATAGATATGTGTATATACATATGTATAATATATATCTATATATCTGGATCAGATGTAATACATCTGGTTGAATGACTGCAAATTCAACAATCAGAATATCTGATAAGTTACATCAAAGCACATAATGTTGACACCTTCGGTACATGATCTGGGGATTACCCCTGTGTGGGTTAAGCCAAATGCAAGTGTTTTCGCACTAGGACAAACTCCCTACACCCTCATCCCTCTGCTAATTCTATATACTAACTCTGAGATAACACAATCCGTGGGGAAAGGGAATATTCCCCAACTCAAGGATTGTGGATCTTGCACACCTGTTAACCATCTTTTTTTGTCGACCAAGAGTGTCAACTACACAGATGAGGATATTGCAATCATTCAACCAGCTCCCTGCACCCATATGCATAGCATATATGCAAAAGTATTACATTTAAGAAAATAGCAACTAAAACAGGGAAAAGTACATATAGAAATGCATTTAGGAAATTGATAATATGACATTATAAAAGGAAACATGCATGCCAACAAATAAAACTGTTTAAATAAATCAAGGTAATTCTCACACATCAATGAGAAATCCACCATCTTTTGGAACACAGAATAAAAACACAATCCAAGGCAAAGTGAAGTAACAATCATCCTTATAGCAAGAGCATTTATTTTCATGTATTGACTGTGCTTATTTATTTATTTATTTATTTATTTATTTATTTTAAGTGAGAGATCCTGAAATTCATTAATTTGGACTGGGAGACTCTTCTGTGAAGCAGGGCTTGCTTTAGTAAAGATCTGTCTCAGATGGCCATGGAAAATTTTAGTCTAACAAGTTTGATGGCTATATTACCACATGGAGAACCATGCACTGATAATGTGTTAGCCAGTAGGGGGCAGCATCTATAACTAGGAAGTTTAAACATGAGAGAACTGAACAAGCAGGAAACCAGATAGTCTTAGCAGTAGTTGTGCATTGGTACTCTTTTGGGATTGCATGATGAATAAATCTGAGAATCTTAGTTTTATCATTTTGAAGTGCAGTGTTCTTTTGACCTGATAGCGGAGCAACTATAGGCAAAGAATTTTCCAGTCTATGAAAAGGTATATTAATGGCAATGACACGACAAGTCTTAGGTATAAACAGATGGGAACATTTATGTACCCCTTTCAGCTGTAGAGACAGTAGATTAAATTTATAGTTAATGTCTTTATGTTTTTTTCTAAATCAGTCTGCTAGTGATTGTCTTTTTATAAAAGGGAAGATAATTAAAGAGTTTTGTTTAGGGAAAACATGGACTTGACAGTGATAATCACATTAAAAAGAGAAGGAGTAGTTATAGATGTGAAGGATATGCTAATATAAATAGCACCAGCCAGGAGTGAAAGAATACCTGAAATACTGTTCATAGGTTCAAACAAAATTTCCCTTAAGAGCACACAGGGAACACACTCAGCCTGGGGTCTGGATTTCTCTATATCTGTCACCTTCCATCCAGTTTCCCCATAAGACTCCCCACTGGTACAGCTGTAGTGTTAGGTCCTCAGCCAAGTGTCCAAACCAGGTCTTCTAGCACCCTCTCTGTAAACTGACTGCTTTGTGTTGACACACACACACTGAGAGATCTGATTATTCACACATACACACACACACACACACACACACACACACACACACACACACACACACACACATACACATACACACACACACACACACACACACACACACACACACACACACACACACACACACACACACCTGGGAAAGGCTGGCACAGATTTATCTGCCACGCCCAAAGTATAAGGTAGTTATCACTGCCACCAGACATTCCACAATCAGCTACTCTAAGTACCTTAAAAAAGGATGTCCAATTATACTGTGTAATATTAATACTAATACAAATGGTAGTAGTTCACCAAGATGGCTAGGTTTCTGGAGTGGACCACACAGTGTTACCAAATAAATATAAGCACTCTCAAAGGTTAAGTAATTGCTACAAGGACCAGTCAAAATAAAAGTTTTAAATATATTTAATAATAAATAATAAAAGAGCATGAAAATACTGAATAGATTCACAGTAAACCACAAAGTTCAAATCACAGGAGATATTGAAAACAACATTGATGGACAGGTTCAGACAAATAAAGGAAAATGATATCTAAACTAAGCTTCACTATACTTTCCTTGCTGAATCTAAAGCAATTACTGTTCACTAATACCTTACTTGAACAAGCAAGATGAAATACGTGAGCAGTCTTCTAGTCAGGCTTCCAAACAGAATACTCCCTTTTCAGAGATTGCACTCTGTAAAATATAATATTCAAGATGGCTTGCAGAATTACCTCATCTGGTCAACTGACTCTAGGGTCTCACAGTAATCCCCCAGGAAGCTGAGAAAGGAATTTAGCATAGACACCTACGATTCACTTATTTATTTATTTATTTATTTGACATTTGTTTACCAGGATGGTCTGACTGCGTCTATAGAACCCGTTTTCAGCAGAGGCCTGGGGAGAAAAGCTCCACATACAGTACAATGCAAATACAGTATAATCCAATACAATAAAAATTACATTAGAAATACTATAAAAAATAAGTTGAAAGAGCAAACTACTTTAAGATGTTGCAGTAAAATACTACACATCTAGACAATTCTATACAGTTAAAGCATTACAGACAGTAATAGTCACTTTCACCAGACATGACTTAGATAGTGTCCAAAAAAATAGTACATAGGTAGTGCAATGTGTGACACTGACTGTTATAGTACACGCAAAATAGAATGTTAGTTTCAGTTAGGAAAATAGCAGCCAGAAAGTTAGTGATGCAGATAGTGAGAGAGAGTTAAGAAGAATAGAAGCAATAAAGCCTGAACAGTAGCTTAAGGATATGGTATAGAAGAAGAGAAGGAGTTAGAAGAGCCGTGGAATCTTGCAGTCTGTGAGAGATTGAAATGTGATAGAAGAGGAAAACCTGAGCATTAGGCAGGCTTTATGCAGGAGCAGAGCTACATATTTTTGAGATGATTTTTTAAAGAGTCTTTGAAATAGCTTAGGCCAGGCATAGACCTGGTAGCTAGAGGTAGTGAATTCCAAAGTATAGAGACAGAGTTTGAATACAGAGAATGAACAGGTTTTCTTGTAGATCTTGAGATAGCTAAGAGATTTTTGTCTTCTGATCGTAGGGATCAATTTGGTGTGTAATGTGTGACTAAATTGGCTAGTGCAGGGCAGGCAGTAGGCTTGAAAATAAGGTTGTGCAATGTGGATAGCTGAATAAAGGCAAGTTGGTTGGGAAGTTCAAGCCAATTTCATTCTAGGAGTGGTTTACAGTGGTGTGTGTGTGATATTTGGAGTTTGTGGCAAACTTTGCAACTTTATTGTAGCATTGTTCCAACTTGCTTAGGGTAGAATTTTGCAAGTTAGTTAAGCTAGGGGCACCATAAAGAAGAAAGGAAAGTAACAGTGTTTTTGCAAGAGTAGTTTTGTTGCTGCAGTAAAGAAATGTTTGTTTATATATAAGGGTCCCAGATTTGAGGAGTTTTCTTTATATTTTTCTGTATATGGTGGTCAAATGAAAGTTTATTGTCAATGATAACACCTACTTGTTTGGTTTCCTGCACTATTTCTATGACAGTGTTGTCAGATGCAAGGAAGTTGAAATGATCAGTGACAGGGAAGGTGTTTTTGGGATGAAAGAGTACTAGTTTTGTCTTCTTTGGATGAAGAAAAAGTTGGGCATTTCTTTGCCAGGATTTAACTGCAGTAAAGGACTGTTGAGTTTTTGAAAGTAGTTCTGGTAGTGATTGAGCAGTGCAGATTAATGTGGAATCATCAACATATTGATTGAGGGTCCCAGGGTATGAGGCAGTGTGAAGGTTGTTTGTGAAAATGTTGAAAAGTAGGGGTCCTAAGATGGAGCTTTGGGGGTCTCCAGTAGGGTTGTAGAGAAAGGGTGAGAGTTCATTGGACCATTTCACTGCTTGTTTATGATCCTTGAGGTAGCTCTGAAACCATTTTATTGTGTTATGTGTGAAGCCTAAGTAAGGGGTGAGACACTGTGTCAAAGGCCTTGGAGAGATGAGGGAATACTAAGGCTGTATAGCATCCTGCATCTCTAGCCTTATTCATGGTGTCTGAAAAGATAATAGGGCTGTAGCTGTTCTGTGGCTAGGTTAGAAGCCATGTTGGGATTTGGTTAAAGATTGTTTTGCAATAGATATTGCATTACCTGCTGATGGATACCTCTCTCGAGAATTTTGGATATGGGTGACAAGATGGATAAAGGACGGAAATTGGATGGATCAAAAGAGTTGCCTCCTTTGTAGATGGGGGTGATGTGAGATTGTTTCCATATGGTAGGTACTTTTGATTCTAATAAAGACCTATTTATAAGGATACTGATTGGGTGGGTGACTGAGTTTGCAGCCAGTTTGAGGTAGTATGGGGGGAGATTGCCAGCTGAGGTAGAGCTGGGTTTTAGCTTTTGTAGTACTTTCTTAAATGTTTATGGCAGTGCCTAGGGCTTCCTCTCTTTTTATGAGCTAATGAACAAGGGCTTCTTCCAGACGTAATGTCTGTGGTGCTATTCAGCACTGTGGATGATGTTTTAATGGTTTAACAGCTCATGTACATTTCCTTTATTTTTCTTAAAATAAGCCAGCTGGTTAACGTTTGATGTCCCAGTGTCTTCTATAAAAATGTATACATTTAATTCAGTTACAATAATACATGTACATTTTTTTCATTCCACCATAGTGCACTGTTGATACATTTTAACACAAGCAAACCTCACGCATTTTCAGCACAAGCATCTTTCCAAATCAGTTTCATATACAAATGACATAATTATTTTCAAAATTCCAGTTAGCTGTGCTGGCACAAGTCATATATCTACAGACCTACTTATCCTGGCATGGCTGGCAGTACCTACTATCATCACAAGAGTTTTAAGAGTCCTTCTTCAAATTACTCCAAGCCTTATGCTCATCTTTAATCACTGTTTTAAGGTTAGCAGAGACCCATAACTTGTAGGCTGCTTTGAAAACTTATTTGGAAGTGATAAGAAGAGTGCCTTGATTTGAAGTCAGAAGATATATTATAAAAATCGATGAGGTAGAGATGGACTTTGTGAGGTTATACATTTATGACCAACCTACCTTCTGCATTTCATTTTCTATGAGGAATTCATAATTGTTTTGAATTTCATAACAAGCAGTGCATCTCTAAGGGCATTAATGCTTTTAAAGGACCAAAAAAAGAGGTTGGGACAGTAGTCACTGAGAATATTTGGGAACATTTCCTGATTAATTAGTTTGCTTGGAATGTTTGAAATCAGCACGTCAAAGAAAACCTTTTTGCTTTTTGACTAAGTTGGTTCTTGTTCCTTATTAACAAACGAAGACTGAGATTTAGATTACAGAATTTCAATGAAGAATTAAAGCTTATATTTAAATCTTCACAGATACTCAATTTATTGTCATTTGTAATTTCAAGAATTTGAATTAGAATGTTTTCCAAACTAGAGAGAGACTGTGGCATGGGAGGACTATAAGTAATGGATACAAAGTGTTCATTTGAGACTCTTGTTAAAAAAGCAACTTGTCTGTTACAAGGATTTTTATCTAAAAATGAGGAAATCCAGGATGAATCCTTAAGCCAGAACTCTATTAATGCAATAAGTTTAGAATTTGATTGTAATTCCTATGTTTCCAACTTGTTATTTATTCTTTAAATATTCAAAGAAGCAAGTGAACCCAGGCTTTGGGTTGTTAATCTGTGAATATCACCTGACAGAAAGACATAAGTTAAGATAAGCACAGTGATATGTTTTTGTGATCGGAAGGAGGATTTGAATGGGGAATATCTATAGAGCATTACAGTAGTGTGTATAATCCTTTTCTTTGTAATTGGGACAGCAACTGGTTTGTATTATGTCCACCAATCAAAAAGAGTTACTTAAAGGTGGCTTGAATTAGTATGGTAAGAGCACAGTGAGAAAGCTTTGCTACAGGCATTGTATATTGTCAAAGCAGTATGTTTGAGCAATAGGCATATAGGAAGGAGGTTGTTTAAGAGATATATTGTATAACTACATCTCTTAAACTGGAAACTTTCCTGCACTGTCCCTTGACTCTGAAAAGATCTGCCAAGGTTCTATTCCCCTCTATCTGCTAGATCCCTGAAAGGCTTGAATGCCAGAAGGACACCTCCCCTGCTGAAACCTAACTGGAAACTTTCCTGCACTGTCCCTCGTCTCTGAAAAGATCTACCAAGGTTCTATCCCCCTCTATCTGCTAGAACCCTGAAATGCTTGAATGCCAGAAGGACACCTCCCCTGCTGAAATCTAACTGGAAACTTTCCTGCACTGTCCCTCGACTCTGAAAAGACATGCTGAGGTTAATATTATCTTATCCTGTCTGCATGTACTATTTGATTAGCCATACTGGGTCTACAGCACTACCAGTAATCGCTCAAAGCCCCACAATCAACCCTAAAACACTACATTGGGTTACTCCTATATTTAAGTATTACTTAGTGAACATATCTAAGTTTCGAGGTATGTTACTGCATAAATTAATTCAGACACACAGAATGAAGCTCCTTTTTACTGTAGGCTCTGTAGCCCAGCTGTCTGCCTTAGATTTTAGCACTCAGAAACTGAGCTTAATCATACTAACTAAGGAAAAACAGTTGAGCTCCCTGCATAAAACATATAAAACTAAAAATTACATAGCATAAACCTGAAGCAGGGGTTTAAACTCTTGAGCTCTGTACAAAAATAGCAGACAATTGGCAGAAGAAAGCTTAATGTTCATATGTTCATAGGTAGGTACTAGGCTATCGGCCCTGGGGCCTATACAAGCCCAGCCAAAAAGGTACCCTGGCTTTTGCCACCCAAGAAAATTATTTTCCTGTGCCACTGTTGAGCAGAGCCACAGAGGTGATCCCCGGGGTGAATTTCCCATCTCCCATCCAATCATCAAGATTTTTCTTGAAGATTGCTAATGAGAAGCTTTGTTTGATACATATAGGTAGTTTATTCCAGAGTATGGGAAGTCTCTGGGACAGGAATCTATCCCTCCAGCATGTTCTGTTTATTGTGGTGACAAGGTTTAGGTCCCAAGAGCGTGTAGCTCAGAGGGATTGGGATTTCTTTAAGTGGAGCATGTCCAACAGCTCTGGGTTTGACATAGCTTTGTATGTTAGGCAGAGATCACCTCTGAGTAGGCGATATGCAATGGAGTAAAGTTGGAGTTTTTTTGAGACGGTCTGCATAGGGCATCTGTTTGAGGTCGGTAATCCTCTTTGTGAGGTATTTCTGCGGCCTGTCCAGTTGTTGTAGATGTCTTGTGAGGTACATGCCAAAAGGGGCATTGTACTCTATAATGTGTCTAAAGAGTGATGAGTAGAGGGGAACAATGACCTCTTTTTTTCTGGATGAGAAACCTTTTGTGATGAGGTGTGCCACATAGAAGGATTTTCTGACTACTGTGGCAATGTAATTATCAAAGGAGAAACTACTGTCCACCTGTGTCCCAAGGTCTCTTATCACACTTTCGGTGTTAAGTATACTACCACTTATGTTGTAGTACATGGGTACAGAGTTTTTACCAAAGGGGATGACAATGCACTTTTTGGCATTGAGCTTGAGGCCATGGCTTTGACACCAGGCATCTGTCTCAGTGAGGCCCTTTTGTAGGATGTCCACATTGTTAGGAGTTTCAATTATGGCTCTTAGTTTGCAGTCATCTGCGAACTTCATTAGCCAAAGACCTTCTGTGTTAGCCTGTACTTCAGAGAAGTAGATACCAAATAGGAGACGACCCAGGACTGAACCCTGTGGTAGTCCACTTGTCACTGGTCTGAAGTTGGATTTGGAGTCTGCTACTTTCACAGTGTGGTTTCTGTCAGTGCGCCATTTGGCAACCCATCTTATGACATAGGGATTGATACCTAGTTTAGTGAGTTTATCTATAATTCCAGAGTGGGAGATGGTGTTGAAAGCCTTGGCAAGATCTAGATAGGCTGTTTGAACCACCTTACCCTTGTCTATAGCTTTGGTGACTGCTTCAAAGAAGTCTATCAGGTCTAGGAGACATGATCTGCTTTTTACAAACCCAAACTGGGTGGGGTCCAGAGTTTGGAGATTACCAATGTCTTTGTTTATAAGTTCCATGATGATACATTCCATGGCCTTGCAGATCAGGCTCGTCAGACTAATTGGGCGGTAGTTCCCAGGGTCCGTGGTGGTTCTCCCCTTGTGGAGTGGGATAACCATCACTGTGCACCATTCAGCAGGCACAAAGCCTGAGGTGAGGCTATGATTGAACATAGTACTTAGGTGAGGTGCCAGTTGGTTCTGTAGTTCATGTAGAATGCAGCCTGGGATGTTGTCTGGTCCCATGGATGCTGTGTTCTTTGCTTTGAAGAGTGTGGTTTTTACCTGTGCAGCCATGATTACAGTAACTTTGCATTCTTCCGGTATAGAGATGGGCTCTTTAGGGGGGGAAAGGGGGGTAAAGTTAGCATTGAACCTATCTGCCAGGATGTTGGCAATATCAGTTGGGTCTGTATATTTAGTGCCATTGTGCTGTAACTCAGAGCAGATCTGAGTGTTACCATTGAGATTCTTGACATAGCTATAGAATGTTTTGTGGTTGTCTTTAGAATCAGTGGCGATTTTGTTTTTGTAACTAGCTTTGGAGGATTTTATCAGGGATCGCAGCTTCTTACTGAGGCTGACCAGGGATCTCCTCCACTCATAGGAGTTTACTCTCTTTTGCAACAGTTTCTTCCTTCTGTTGTACAGTTTGTTTATGGCAGGGGGCCACCAGATTGGCTTCCTTTTTTTGGAGGATACCATCTTGGTTATGTTTGGGATAGCACGATCCATGCACTCATGTAAGTGCTTATAAAGTGCAGTTGTGTAGGCTTCAGTAGTCGTAACTGTATTGTCCATCTGCATGAGTGTCGTGAAGTTCACCACGTCTGTCTTAAGAAGCATGAAGTTGGCTTTGGAGAAATTTTTTACAATGGTTTCCTTAATGGGGGGTGGGGCAGGATGTGGATATCTAGAGTAATTAACTTATGGTCGGATCAGACCAATGAGGCATTGTCTTCAGGTGTGGAACACCAGTCACTCATGTTGGTAATGACTAGATCTAGGATATTGTTGCCCCTGGTGGGGATGTGGATAAGTTGATCCAGGGCATTGGAGTTTATGAATTCCATAAAGCATTGAGTGAAGTAGTTGGTACATGAGTAGTTTTCCCAGTTAATGGTGGAGTAGTTGAAATTGCCCATTATTAGGGTGTTTGGTTGATCCCTAATATTTTCCAGTACATCAAGAAAAGAGGAGTGGGAATCCTGGGGCATGGTGGGTGATCTGTAGCAAGCTGCAATTTGGATTGCAGTTTTCCCCAGAGTTAGTTGTACTTGGATAACCTCGGCTGCATTATGCTGAGCAACTAACCTGGAGGTGTGGATATCCTTAATGAATATGGACACACCTCCGCCTTTGGTGTTCCAGTCCATGTTACATGGCCGAAAAGTGTGGTATGAGTTATAGCCTGGTAGTGCAGGGGTGCTCTCCGGAGCCTTGAACCAGGTCTCAGTCACTGCAAAGATATCGATGTTCTCCATTTTAAGGAGTGCCTTGAGTGAGTGCATTTTGAGATTTAGACTTCTAGCATTAAGTAGCATCACCCTCAGTTTTTGCTTGCCTGTTCCTTTTATGGTGGTGAATTTGTCATTTGAACCTTGCCTAAAAAAGGCACTATAGGGGTGGCAAGAACCTTAGCCAGTATCAGGAATCCCAGGGTTGACAGGTGCAGGCCATCTCTAGCAAAGCATTGTGGTCTGTCGACCATGTCATCCCAGGCAGACAAATACTGGATCCCCTTAGAATGACACCAGAAGCTTAGCCAATTGTTGAAGTCAATCATTTTGTCCTTGTACTGCAGTATCATTCTGGGTGATGGCAGAATGCTACTCAGGGCTAGGGTCATACCTGCCTGGGCTACAAGATCAGAGAGCTCTTCTATGTCTCTTTTCATGTAGTCCAGGGAGGTACGTCTCAGGTCGTTCACACCAACATGGACAATGACAGAGTCATAGTTGTACTTGTTGTGGAGTGACCTGAATGCATGGGTTATGTGGCGGATCCTGGCACCCGGCAGGCAGCTGACAGTAACCTTCTCCTTCTTTAGCCTGGTGAGTGGGAAATCAGTGTGCCTGACTATAGAGTCACCTATGACTAGTGTGTTGGGTACGTTGGTTTGCCTTATTGGCTGTGGTTGAGTGGCACACTGAGTCTGTGGGTTATGTGTCATTTGGGTTGTGTTGGGGTGGTGGAGGTTTCTTGCATTTCTGCTTTGGACATCTCTGTTGCTTGAGCAGATTATTATTGAGAGCCTCCGTGAATGTTTTTGTGTTTCTATGTGTGGATTTTGGTGGTGTAGATTTAGTGAGACTATGTGATGAGTGTGGTGTGGTGCAAGTGTTTACCTTCTCCTCTTGACTGTCAAGTTCAGTCTTGATTGGAGAGAGCTTTACCTACAGTTTGGCTAGATAAGTGAGAATGTGAGAAAAGGCTGCAAAAAGTGATTACTAACAGTATACTACATAAAAATTGTATAATGAAGGCAAAAACAAGGGTAAGAAAGTATTTAAAACAAGAAAGCCTCATTGTACTTACTGTGTTGATAGTTTCCCACTGCTAGCTGGTTTCTTTGCATTAGCCCCGCTCTGCTCGAGCTTGCTCCGTGCCCCATCCTGCCCCCAAATGTCTCCCGCCCCTAGATGTGCTAAATTTATAGCCACAACTGCCACTCCCTTAATTATAGAACCAGTCAGAAATTGTTAGACCCACCCTAACCACAACACCCTCCCTATTTCTCTACTCTACCCTCATTTACTACCCTCCCACCCCCATTCTTAAACAATTGTAAGTTGCAAAACCTCTTCAATGCCTCTACAAGCCTCAACCCCACCTTTCAATTCAAAGCCCTTCTACTACCTTTTACCCATGCTGATAATTATGTATTTTATCACAGCTTATGAACATCTCTCCCTTCCAGGCTCCCACTACCCCAGATCACAGACCAATACTCATGCTCTTTCACATAACTTTAATCAGCCACTACTCCCCCTCCCTTCCAAATCCCGTATTACAATAACTCAACAGCTCATTCGAGTCAGTTATCTTAACCCTAGAACTAAACACTACTACAAACTATTATTCAAATTTCAAAAACTAATAATCTATTCTCAAATTAACCTTACAATGGATGGGGACATCTACCCCAACCCAGGACCAATCCCATCAGAAGCATCCAACTCAATATATAATATCCCCTCTAGCCTGCAAAACTTAAACATCTCCTCTATCTCTCTCCTCATCTGACACCTAAACATCAGAAGCCTAAATAATAAAATCCACTACCTGCATGTCCTGTTAGCAGTACATTCCCCAGATATACTATGTCTTACAGAAACCTGGTTTAAGCTATCCACCACTGACAATGAAGTTACTCCTCCAGGTTACAATATAATACGACTGGTCCGCACCTCAAAGAAGGGAGGCGGGGTAGCTGTCTTATATAAACCTTCAATTAATGTAACTATTTCCAACTCTCCACAAGTTCCTCAAGTTGATAAAGCTGAAATACTCTTTACAAAACTACAAATTAACCAGCATAAATCTATAAACATCAGCTGCATTTATATCCCACCTGGCAACTACACCAATATCCATGAAGACATTCTACAGTGGCTGTCCATAAACTCCCCACAAGAAACTATTGTTTTTGGTGACTTTAATATAGACTGGAACACCTGCTCCTCAGACTTCCCTACTACCCACATAACTCTATATGGTTTCTCCCAAGTCATAACCTCCACCACCAGAACTAGTAAGCCCAATAACAAGGAAAGCATACTAGATTGGATTCTCATTAATAACCCTCCCCAAATGTATAAGGCAGGCACCCAACATGACGAAATAAGTGATCACCTCCTAACATATATACTCAGACAAAAAATTATATCCCTCAAATACCTAGCTTCAGAACTATCAGGAAAAATAAGAGCTTCAGTCAAACCAAATTCCAATTAGAACTCCAAACACGTAACTGGAATAGACTAAAACTACTCCCACTAGACGAGGCAGTATCACACTTTAACTCCACATTTTTCTTACAATCCTTAACAATCATGCACCCACATGGACCATCAGAACAAAGAAAAAAGTAGCACCTTGGCTGTCTAAAGAAACTAGACAAAAAATCATGAATAGAAATAAAGCCTGGTCATCTTGGAAAACCAATAAAAACCCTAAGGATCAACTAGTATATGAACAGTTAAGAAATGATACTGAGAAGTCTATAATGTTACACAAAAAAGACTGTAACTGTAATCTGCAACATAAACATCAAAATCGACCACAAAAATTCTGGTCCAGCTTAAACAATCTTCTCCATCCAGGTAATACTACTACCCCTACCCTTGCGTCTATCCTCCAAAAACCACTAGAAAATATTGCCAACACCTTTAACACCTTCTTTACGGAAACTATACAATCCCTTGCCAACCAAATAGGCCCCAACAACCTAGACCCTGTTAACTCTATATCCAATACCCACCTATCCTTTAACATTCAACCTGTACCAACAGCATTTATCCGATCCTTAATCAAGAAACTGAAACCCACCACCCTTTCAGCAGACCTAGTCCCGGCTGAATATCTACAAAAGGCTGCAAATGCAATAGTGTATCCCATTTCAATATTAATTAACAGAACCATCTCTGAAGCATATATCCCCTCCATCTGGAAAATTTCCTATGTAATTCCTCTCCATAAAGGGGGTAACTCCACTGAACTATCAAATTACCGTCCCATCGCCATTCTGTCCCCTCTGGCTAAAATTATGGAAAAATCTATCCACAAGCAACTCCTTCATTACCTCAATTTGCACAATCTCCTAGCTCCCTCCCAGCATGGATTTAGACCCCACCATAGTACAACCACAGCTCTTCTATCCTTCTCTCAGACAATAAATCAAATCTATAATAATAATAAACCCTTCTCTGCTGTCTTTCTTGACCTATCTAAGGCATTTGATATGGTAAACCTCCAGCTACTCATTCAAACACTAAAACCTCTTGCCATAGACAGCCTAGCAATATGCTGGTTACAGTCCTACCTAAGTGGCAGACAACAAGCTGTGCTATGGAAGGATAGCCTTTCCTCCCTACTGCCAGTCACCCTTGGAGTTCCTCAAGGGTCTATACTAGAACCTCTCCTATTTTCCATCTTCATTAATGATCTTCATACAGTCATCCCCAAAGTAACCTGCATTAAATATGCAGATATCGCTACCTTAATCTGTTCTGCCACCTCCCCATTAGACCTGCAGACCTTAACCCAAAATACTTTCAATGTAGTAGAAAACTGGCTCACTGACAGGCGTCTTCTATTGAATCCAAATAAAACAAAATTGCTACTCTTCACCCCCCACCACACTCCTATCATTTACCATAACATCTAATAATGGCACAATAATTTCCCCAGAAAGTAATACAAAACTATTAGGTGTAATTGTTGACAATAACCTTAAGTTTGACGCTCACATCGACAAAACCATTAAAACAGTCAACAAAAAGCTAGGATCTCTATATAGAATTAAGGCATTTCTAACCCCGACTGCTAGGACAGTTATTGCCCGAACACGTTTACTTTCAACCCTTCTTTATGCCTCCCCAGTCTATACAAACCTGAGTAAATTTGACCTCAATAAACTCAACAGCTGCTACAACACCATAGCCAGATTTGCCACAGGCTCAGCATATAGAACCCACCACTGTATTAACCTACGATCTCAAGGCTGGCTAGAGTTTCCCTCTCAAATCCAGTATAATTAATTAATAATAGCCCACAAAGTCCTCCATCAGCCCAAAAGCACACCCATACTCAAAAATATAATTACCCCTTACAGTAACTTAAAAACTCTCCGGTCTTCTGACAAAATACTGGCACAAACTGTTAAATCTAAAAACTCAGCAGGTGACTCAGTGTCTTGCAAATCTGTTGGAACAATCTGGAATCGGCTCCCTGCCAGACTTACAGCAAACCAGACTATTAACCAATTTAAAACATCTCTCAAAAAATTCCTAAAAGTCACTGTTGCGCCCCTGTACCAAACCTGACTAATCAGCTTACCACTCTCTTCACTACCTGGCTATCTGTAAAATAGTTAATGTTTCAGACTTAGTCTCATTCTCATATGTATTGTACTATGGAATGACATGCTACCTTTTTCAGCCTTGTACCATTAAAAATGTCTAGGTTCGAACAGGAAAACTACAATGTTAAGTTTAAGTATGTCTGTATGTATTCCAAGTATGCATCTAATCCTATAATTCCATACTGGTATCTATATGTGACTGTATAAAACTGCTACTGTTTAACTCTTATGTAACTATCCACATGTGGAGCTTTTCTCCCCGGGCCTCCGCTGAAAATGGACCTGTGTCCAGTCGGACTATCCCGGTTAACAAATGTAAAATAAAATAAATAAATAAATAAAAGTGAACAGTTTGTAGTAAAGCAAGTAAAAGTTAAGAGGTGATGAGGGCATGGAACAACATCTATAAAAGTTATAATCTTGGGGTAGGGGAGGGATGCAATCTGGGCACAGACTCCAATACAACAAGAGTCATTCAGTATGTACGTGTGCAATAGGAGGTGCTACAGTCAAGCTGACTCAGGTAAGTAATGACCAGCTTTACAAACGATAATAGCAATGTTGTTCGAAGAGATGCTGAAAAGGGCTGTCACTCTACCATGAGTAGTTGCCTTAGGAGCTGGTTTATCCAACTAGATCAGTAAAATGTTATCACTAAAGAGATTAGCGTGTGGTAAATGATTCCTGAATGGTCATAGATTAGATACCTCAAAGATGATACAGACCTAATGCTAACCTCTGTCACGTGCAAAAATTATTGAAAAATGAATCAATGAAGAAACATTTTAATGCATTCAGAAATATGATATTCTTGTTGATAGATAACATGGCCTCAGACATGGTTATTGTACAATTACTGAACTCTAATTGCTTACCAAGCAAATTTTATTAACATGGAACAAGAAAACAAGTCTTTTCATCTTAGGCTTTAAACATGCTTTTGAAAGTGGCATTCATAATAAAAATATTCAAAACTAATTTGGTGTAATTTTTTCACTTAACTTATTCAATGGTTCAGTAATTGTCGATCCAAAAGGGCTTT